>NC_081412.1:632781339-633001339 GCF_030272615.1 Cryptomeria japonica
TTGTCCCATCAACTTTTGCTCAAATTTGCAGGACAGCGTCGTCTCGACATTTTACTACTAATTCCAGGTCCGCAGCTTCATCCTATATTCCTATCTCTGTTTATAAGTGAATCTTTCTCACTTTTTATGCATTCCTAGCTTAATCCTTCTATCTACATTCTTTACAACAGAGGGTAGCCTTGGTATCTTAACCCTTGAAACTCATTTAGAATCCAATCTTGCATTGTGTGGGATTGGATCTTGTGGGTTTCAACCCTTCTTTTGAATGTAAAGTCTCCCCAAAGTGAAAACCGTCAACCCTAGTGACCTCCTTCCCCTCTCCTCGGAGTGGTGGGGGGAACACTTAGGGTTCGCTCGCAATTTTCCGCTTTACAACTAGATCTATTTTTTTTCCTTGATCTTGAGTTGTAATCCTCTTCCTTCATTCCTCGAGCTTTGTAATCGTCATAAAAGTTGGACCAGACGCCAACAACTTTATCGACTCACCACACTGACCTATGCATGCATGCCACGTCATCTCCACATGGTCCTCTTGTCACAATCCACCTTTTCTAGGTTGGTTATGTTAGTTTGGATAGGATCACCAACCAATTACACACCCTGGTTCATCTACTGGTTCATAGACCCTGCCAGTTATAACCTAGTCGGTTTGCCTTCAACCTTTCACTTTGCTTCTCTTTCGTTGGAGCACCTAAACCAATCAACACACATGCCAACCTACCTCATGCAAATCTTTATTAGATGGGAGCCTTCTACATTTGTACTTTGTCAATATTACCAGTGGACATACTTACCGGTAAACACCTTGATGGCATCATGTCATCAATCTTCACCAATATCCATCTGCCTTCTTCTACTCAAACTTGCCTTCTTCATATATAGACTGGGTCTCCTATCAATAAGTTTGTCATAGTGATAAACATATCCTTCAATCTTTGTACCAGCAACTCATCATTGTCTACCCAGTTGACGTGATGCATATCCTAGATCTCATGCACCTAAGGCAACTTAGTGTTTCACCAGTTGATCTGGTGTGAGCCTTCAAACACTTGCCTTTAACTCTTTTATCTTATCTCCGAGAGTGGATCCTTGTCATCTGCATCCTGCAATGCACCAATGTGGCTTCCCTGCTTGAGCAACATATATTCAAACAAGCATATGTGAACTGGTTGGGCACATTAACTGCCAGTCATCTCTTCAAATGGTGACTACATCTTTATCTGGTGGGAATCCTACAGTTTCATATCCACACATCATACCGATGGCCTCCCCATACTTAACTACTAGTATTGATATGATTTTGGTAACATTACCCCTCTTCATCACAATCAATAGCCTAACATCTTGCCCTCATACAGATGTCATCATTTACCGGTTATTATATCATATCAGTCTCATGTCCATATCTTCAAAAAAAGTCAAACACTAACTTGTGTGCTGGTGACTCCAATGGACATTGTGGTGAATGACACACTCTTCCTTACGGGATACCATCCTATACCAGTTGACATAAATGACAACACAATACCAATATTTTCATCATCAATTGAAGCTTTGAAGATATTGAAGAATAATAGATCACTGACTGTTGATTGGCTTGAACCTCTCCCTTAGGGTTTGGTATGATTTAATGTTATTTTCATATCTTTGTATGAGTTTCACAATACTTATTTTCAGATCTACATTGGTGGTTTGGATCAACTTTTGTATTTCTTATTTCAAGCATTCTCATTTACATCATGTTCACTTAGGGTTGTATGCTCATATCATAGGATGGAACTCTTATTCTTATATTTTAGCACATTTAGGATCTTATACACACATAAGGTTCTTGCACATAAACTTTCAATATATTATTGGCTATTGTGGAGGTGAAAATCACCAAAATGAGGGGTTTGAGTAAGGTCAAACACTATATAGCCACCCAAAAACCATTTTTCATGTTTCAGGTGAAGGTATAGGAATCTGATGGACGCAGAATCTTTCAAAAAGATAGAAGTCACAAGTGCAGTCCCAGATCCAAAAATAGGCCCCAGAACACTAGGACCAAGGCATCCAACACCCTAGTGCTCAACATTTTTCTCATTTTTTAGAAGTTCAACTTGCAAGGATCTTAATCTATAGTTTTCAGAATTCCAACTCCATGTAGTATTAGGGACCAATGCACCTAGCACCCTGGTCATGCTCAATTAGGCTCAAATTTTGGTGATAGGTGCACATCTGAGTTTAATATCTTGTTCTATACTTTGTATCTCAGTGTCAGATCTGTATTTTTATGTATTTTAGTTTACATCTCCACTTTAAGTCATTTCCCTAGCTTAATTTATCATAAAATTACATTTTACACATCTCCTTTTCATAGAAGCAAACAAATATAAACCCTAAAGATATTCCTTGACTCTCTCTTACAAGAAGTAGTGAAAGTGAATCATTTCCTTAGGCTCTTTTGTATTCCAATGTGTGCATGAGAGTGGGATTAGGTCTTAGTTTACTAGATTCCATTTTCATCCTACAGAAAGATCAATAATTTGGAAGTGTGACTAAATTAACTTGACCTAAATTGCAGGAAACTAGTCCCAAAGATGGAAGCTTGAACTATGGAATTCATGTTGAATAAATATTTACAATTAAGTGTTTGGTAGAAGGATGTGACTCTTTATGTCTAATGAGATTATCAAATATAGAAAGGGAAATGAAGCCACTTAAACTATTGCAGTTGAGCCAAAGGCTTCTTCAGTTAACAAGATTTGACATTGTAGATGTAATCATACCATTTGGTTCATTGGCGTAAAGGTGAATACTACAAGGAAAGAAAGTGTGTCCAATGAAGGTGGGATTACCCCAGTTGACATGTTTTAGGATAGCTAGATAAATTCAACAAGTTTAGAGAGATTGACCATGGAGTGAGGAATATCAACTTCAATAGAGGTATCATACGGATCAAGGTACTTAAAGGATGACACATTCCCTATAGCATATGGAATCTCACCATCAATTCTGGTATCTAAGAGAATAAGATCCTTCAAGGATGACACATTCCCTATAGCAGATAGAATGTTACCATCAATTCTGGTATCTAAGAGAATAAGATCCTTCAAGGATGACATATTCCCTATAGCATCTGGAATCTCACCTTCGATAGAAGTATCATACATATAAAGACTCTCCAAGGATGACATATTCCCTATAGAAAGTGGAATCTCACCTTCAATTTTGATATTTGAGAGAGGAGGATCCTTCAAAGATGACATATTCCCTATAGCAGTTTGAATCTCACCTTCAATTTTGGTCACTAATAAATCAAGATTTTGCAAGGAAAATAAATTCCCTATAGAAGTTGTAATCATACCTTCAATTCTTGTTTGTGAATCTTGTACATTTAAAAGAAAAAAATTATAGTCATGCATAAAGTAGAAACATCCTTTTGTTGAAACTGATTCAAGGATTGGCAAGAAAATTTTGAATTTCTTTGTTTTAATTTTTTTCTTTAATTATGATATTGTTTATGTCCATTCATAATGTAATAGAAAAAATTGTGTATTCAAGTTTATGTCCATCCATAATGTAATTGAAAAAATTGTGTATTCATGTCCTTTTCTTTTATGTTTTAGGTCTACTTTGATTAGGTTGTCTTTTATGTATTGATTATTATATGTCGTAGCATACTTTTACATAGAATTTCAATAATTTTATCCTAATATAATTCCATCTCCATGCATCTCAAAGGTATGAACATGATAAATAATCTCCACCATTAACTGACATGAGTTTTCCCTAGTCCATGAAGAATTGATATTGTTGCTTTTGATTTTAGGAATGTATACTTGTCAATCGACATTTTGGTAAATTAATGGTGTGATGCAAAATTTTGATTGAAAAAAAAATGCAATTGAAACAAAATTAATCATATCTAATATGCACCATTCATTATCCTAGTTTAGACCCACAAATGCATAAATGACATAGGCCACTTCTATGCATGCATATATTAACCAAACACTTTAAAATTGGGTTGATAGGTTCATCCATTTTTAGCCATCATGATTCAATTAGATTGTAATTTATTCCACATTACAAGCTACGTTAGTGTATTTAAGCACTAACCTTCATTTAAAATATCATTAGATAATTAAAATAATATTCACATGAATGCATAATATAAACATCATGGAACATCCTAGTAAGGGCATCGCTAGCATGCAACATCATTCTAGGTATCAGACATACTTTCTTAATGTCTTTAATCATAGTTTGTCACCATTAATTTAGTCCACTTAATGGGTAAGCTAATGAGAACATAACCCTTTCTTCCTAAGTTCCTAAATGGCATGCCTATAAACACTACCCTACTTGATTCATGTGCTACTACACAATATTATGCACTAGTGTTGATCATATCCAAAATAATACACATTTGGGCATGCAACTCCATGCACATTGTTCTAATAATCATGTCACACCAACACATGTAATTCCCTTTAACATTAATGCTTCGCATTTTATATCAAGAATCATAAAACATCATCAAATATAGCTCCTTGATTCATGCACCATTCTTGTAACACTCAGACTTAATGGGCCACAACTCATAAGAAACATCTTGAATCTTGAATAACTTTTTATATTATGTGTCACTTGTGAAATATTAAGGATCATGCCACAAAACATTATGGATAATTCTATTTGAGTTTCATGCTACATTTGTAATTATTCCTATTAATGAACACATGACATATTTTATATTTTAATACATATTATCACACAACATTTTAAAATACCACTCATCACTCCAACACAATTTTTGGAGTCATTACTTAAGATTGGTTATCTATTTTCATATTGTAAAACTAGAATTCTAAGCATCAAAAGATAAAATGTTACATATTCAAGCCCAATAGTTTTAACTTTCATAGTGAGTTATGTCTTCATGAACATGTACATAATATATATAAAAATGTACATCTATAACATAAGCAAAGAATAGTAAGCATATATTTAGACATAAGGAAAATACAAAGGAAGGGGGGAAATACAAAAAACTATCTTCCTTGAGAGTATACTATGTACACAACATGAAGCTTAATAAAACATTTTATTCTTTTTTTTAATATTCTCATCAATTCAAACCTTTCTTTTTATATTGCTTCCACATTCATATGTCGCATATACATTCTTATTTAGAGTTTTATCTCTTGGACCACCTAGGATCTAGATCATTGGTATCTAAATGATTCATCTTATATCCTACAATGTTGCAATGGCTTTAAGGATTATGATAATTTTGCAGATACTTGTGTTATCATTATAAGGTATAAGAAAGTGCCTTTTTCTTTTTCTTCTATGAGAAATGTCATTTTCTTTTAATTACTCTATCTCGTTTGTATTTTTTTAGGTTGAAGGAATTGGGTAGCCACCTATCAGGAATTCAAGGTGAAATTGAAACTCCATTTAGGGATACAAGTGTTCTTAAAATTATCCATTTCTTAGATTTATTTTTTATTCGGGACAAATATCCAACTCAAAATTGAGAACTACACATCTATGTGCCCTCCTTTCCACATATGTTAAATTGTGAAAAATAAATAAACATTCTTATTGATAATTTCAGTAAGAACTGGAAATCATCGTCAGATACAAGGGTTCTTAGAACTAGCAAAACCTTTGACTTGTTCCTAATAAAAGCTAAACATTTGGTTACCTATAACTTTTGTATTTTTCTATCTTTTAATCCATTGAATTATAGTAGTAGATAATCAGTTTAGACTTCTAATGGATGGAGTCAAAGTTTTAGTAAAAATACACCAAATCCTTAGATAATAGATCACTCACTCCTACAAGTGAAAACAATTAAAAACAAACAAACAACATAAAATCCTAACCAACATTGAAACGAGAAATATTTAAAACATATAATTTTCTTTATGTTGATAGAAAATTTATCTATTGTGATAATGCCATTTATTAAAACTAATTATTGAAACTAAATTATGACCTATACAAAATTAGGTATTTTTTAATAGCTTGGTATTGTTATATTTTTAAAGCAATATAAATATTTTAATTTTCAAGGAAATTCTATTATGACATATTAATTTAGTCATAGCATATTGGATGAGAAATAAAGTATTTAATGCTTGGATCATATACGAGTTACATTATTATTTTCGCATTAGAATTGTATTAGTAGTACACATTTAAGAGCATATCTAATGCTTCGAACTTATATAGATAACACTTAAAATATTAAATTGTATTTTCTTAAATAATTTGGTATGTTTTACTTTATAGGAAAGTTAAGTGTTTTTGTATTTTGAAAGAAACTTTATGTTAGAATTTTGATAAGATTCTTATTTAACTTTGTATTTCAGTTTGATATTAATTCAATTTATGATGACCTATAGGGTTTGTATATTCACTGTCTTTGAACAAGAGCTGTGAGACAGCATGAGTCCCTGCCTTTAGCTAAAAACATGCTAGCAATGCAGTGAACTGTTGAGAACAATTAAGTAGTATAAAGTTACTTTGAGCATGTAAAAAATGTATATAATAAATAATATTATATATGATAAATTTTTAAATTTGGGTGAGCTTATATTTGACATAGTAGGAACTTTTTATTTTCATATAATGTAATTTCAGAAACAGTTTACAACTGAAATTCAGTGCTGAAATCATAAGTGGTTGTAGTGTTGGAAGAGCGAGTTATCAAACCTAATAGAAAGTGATAGTTTGGAAAGTATGGTGTCTAATACTATGTGTGTTCTAAATGTAACTAAACAATGCACAAAATTTGCATTTACAAAAACTATGCATAATATCGAATGTTTGTTGTGAGAGATGGTTAACTATACTGTAAAGACATAGCCGAATTAAAATTACTCAAACTTTTTCACGATTTAGAGTTTAATGGTTAAGTTTGTATATACTGTGAAAGTGTAGAACTTAATGGTTAAGTTTGCATTGCAACTATATATGAAGAAAACTTGTAACAATAGAGAGGATAAAACAACATGGATACATCATGTATTCAAAAGAATATTTCATGTAAATTGTTTGTAGTTACTGCACATGTACCATGTTCTTCTAGGCCAATAATATTTCTTGTGTTAATTGCTAAAAAAAAAATTTGGGAAATAACATCTATAAACACAAAATTACCCTTCTATATTTGCAGCTAGTTAAGATAATACATGGTAGTAACAATGAAGTGGTGTTGGTGAATAAGTCTTGTATAATTGTGTTGGTAAGATATCGGGTTTGTTTTTTTAGGAAGAAAATAGGAAAAGTAGTGAAGGACTCAGTTTCTAAGAGTTATGAGAAAGGGAGAGTCTGCAACAAATACAGGGGAAAAAATAATCAAAGTTTTGAGCTTGAGGAGCTTTGATCAAAATGAGTTGTGTCTCCAATTCCTGCTTTGTTTAATTGATTTTCTTCTCAGGACTTTTGGATTTAGTGGTATATGTTTTGTTTGGGATTATAGCCAATGATTAGAAATACAATTTTTTGTAAAAATTTATATGTTGTACATGATTTTTGCTTCAAGTTCTGGTTTATACTTCGATGGTTGTAATTAAAATAAATAATTTGGAGAAGCTTTCATGATGTTATATACAAATGGATTTATCCTCTTCAAGAATTTTATAATGATATGAATGAGACATCATGTCTTCCAGGCTTGGAAATTCTATCATGGAGGTTTTAATTTCATTAAGTATTTAGTTAGTTAATCTGGACTACCAACTAATCCTAAACTTTTTTGGTGATTGAATTACTCACTAGGATTTTTTTCTCATCAAAGCCATGTTTAGAGGAGTAATGGATAACAAATCTCTTTTTTGAAGGGGTTTCTTTAGGGTTCAGAATAAAATATATCGTATTTGATTACTTTTGTAACATAAAATAAAATAAAATTATTGACTTTCAACATCGGATTATATTCCCTTACAATATGCCCAGAGGTCTTTATACATTTTCTCTCTTTTATTTTTAATAGATTTTATCTATCATTAATTCGTGTATTTTATGTGATTTTAAAAATTAATCACTACACTGTAAAAGGTGTAATTGCTAATATATGTTTGACTATTAATTGTAATTTGATTGTTTGATTGTTATTAGACTATTAATTGTGATTTGATTGTTTGATTGTTTGATTGTTAATTTTTTTTATGTTTGAAGGCGAGTCTCTTTCTTTGATTTTTTGAGTTTATATAATCTAGCTTTCATTGATTTTTTGAGTTGATATAATCTATCATTTTTCAATGTATTTATATGCTTCTATTATGATTACTCTCTATGTTGGGGTATAATTATTATTTGATTGTGTTTGACTATAGACTCTCATTTTATTTTTTATTGATTGTTCGAAATAGTCTCTTTCTTTGACTTTTTATTAGATTCAAGAACTTATTTTACAAATAAAATCACAAATAAAATCACAATAAAAAACTAAAAATACAAAAAAATATTTAAAAAAATCACAATAAAAAACAAAAAATACAGAAAAACATATTTAAATAGTTTTAAGAAATTAATTTTGGTTATATAATTTTTTAATTATCTTTTGATATAAAAAATAATGTTAAATATTATTTTAAAAAAAATTAAGGAATTTTTTATTTAAAGTTCATTTGCTCTTGAACATATTAATCTTTTACAAATTTTAAAAAATATGTGTGTGAGCTATATGAGATTTTTTAAGGTCTCGCTAGTAGTTGTCTGTGACTGACAACGTGGAACATTTTCCTGAACCAGGAAGAGTGCAATATGGATATGTGGTTGTCGAATAGCAAATTACAATGGATAGCGTGAATGTAGAGGATAATTCCTATGCGACCCCAACTAGCAAAAATCCTACCAAATAAAAAACCATGACTGGTGGGACCGACTGACTTTTTAATCTTGCTTAAGATAAGCTTTCGCACGATCAGATTTCAATTTTTACAAACATTGGAAAATCATTTTAATTTTTTCCCTGCTCAACATTTGACTGGTCATCTATTTTACATTTATTTATATTTTAAAGAAAAAAAAAACCCCAAGAAAAAGTACACTAGCCAATCAGGAAAATCTAAAAAATATGAGAAAAATGATATTAATAAATAAATTAAGTCAACAATAGGATAAACTATAGGATAAATGTATGACATGGTTTTCGGAGAAAAGTAAATTGAAAAAGCGATGGAAATGAAAACATTAGTCTCCGCCTATAGATAGGCGAGACTAATAATAATAATTTGATGTAGATCATTAAATCTACGTACTGCAGTATCCTGTAGATTATTAATACGGACTGTTGTATATATCCTTTGATGATCTACAAGAGATAATCGAAAGACGCGAGTCTTCTTCACGGACCGCACAAACTAATGTCGACTATTGTATGTCGACTTCCTTGTTCTATAGTTGTATATCTATATTCTTCGACTGCGGAATATTGTCATGCACTTTTATATTGGGTCGAACTGTATCTATATTTCCTATCGTATCGTACTGCATAGTAATGATGCACTGTTATAGTATTCTCTCGATGCTATTGTCCTTATCACCAACTGAAGGCAATAGTATTGGTATTATATGTGCTTGGTCGATCACACATAGAGTCGTGACTCCTATGTGGAGATACGACCCTTGATAACAATAAGCATTGCTTAACAATGTAATTGGCATGATTAATATAATCGATACAATGTTATGATAACTAACATTAATCATCACATATATATATACATTGATTATATTAATATCATTGATGTTATGTATGATCGATAATATAAGGAATTATCAATTGTACATAGAATCAATGGTATGTATAATCCGATACTCATATAGATGATGATTGAAACAAATCGATCATACAATAATATCAAACCCGTGTCACAGTTTTATATTGTTGATTTATGGTTTCATGGGTAAAAGCACAAACCCGTGTCACAGTTTTATAAAGGAAGTGGCCAACACAACTAGAACTATTCAACTTCGATTGCATAAAAGTGGAATTTCTAATTTGAATCTAAAAATGACATAAACTAATGAAATGTAGAAATATTCATGAAATTTATGCCTGTTATGTTTTGAATATTAAAAAAAATGATTTTTTTATATATTCAAAGGAAGATTTTTTATTGTCGAAAAATGTTGAAAATTAGGGGGTCTAGTCGGCATAACCAAAAATAATGAAAAGACATTTTTTATTCGGGATTTAAATTCTCCAAATAAATGACATGCATATGCAGTGTAGAAAAAAAGAAAAATTAAATTTTGATGTATGTTTTCCTCGTAATAACATTTTAAAGTCCAACATAGCTGAATTTGATAGTTTTAATTTGGTGTCACTTTTTGTCTATTAAGTTTATCATTACCAAAAAATAAATTATACCCTTTTGGAAAAGATTTTATCCTGTAATGAAATATATATTTTGTAAAATATTTTAATACGATTTAATATTTTTTTTAATTTCAAATTAGCCTCTTCTCAAATTTAAAAACCTACTTGCAATATTTAAAAAATAAAACACATTCAAATTAATTATCAAAAATTTAAAAAATATATATATATATATATATATATATATGTCTAGATTCATGACTTTGAGCAAAAGTTAAAAGTTTAATAATTTATTGAAAAATGATTATGTGGTTGTCACTTAGGATGTGACGAGGAAGCAATAGACCAGAAGGAGGGTAACCTTGCTCCAACCAATCTCTAAGGCACACGAACTCAATCTGCAATCCCTAATTCTAAAGATCCTTACATAGCACCAAGTCAAGAAATGGTTCAATGTCACCAAACAACACCTTGGGAGATCCAAAGGATCCACTATTTCCACTTAAAAAGAGCTAACGCTTCTCAAGTTCTTGTGTGACAACACACATCCTTTCTTTCATAAGTGGGCTACTACTAGACTTTAAGGTTTGAATGGCCCACTTGACCAATTCAACACAACAATCCTTGGGGGGTGTCCTCACAACACCTTAACACAAATGAAACATGATTTCATGATTTAGATCCACTGGAAAATCAATTTTGACTCACTTGCCCATAAACAGAACCAGTTGCAATTAGGCCTCCTTTTGAGGGAATTGGGTGATAACTTTTGACACCCTGAGGATCTAAGCAAAAAATATATATTCAGATACCCTTTTGGGAGTTCTCAACAATATCTCAGTTTCTGGTACTGAATCAACTTGCAGATATTCCAACCAGTGTTGCACTAACACACCTAATAGGGCTTTTAGACCTATTTGACTAAATGCCTTTCACAAAACAGTTTGGTTATCCTAATGGGTGACCATCACGGACCATGAAATATTTTTTAAACCTCCAAATTACTCTTCGATAACATTCAAACCCTTTTACAGTGTTCTACCACTCAATTCTCTCGCACTACACTCATCAAACTGGTCTGTCACATAGAGACGCCAAACCTAGGGTTAGTTCTCCATCCTCTTCACCCTGTTGTATCCTCTTAATGAATTTTGGGTACTAATATATGATACAGTGGCCTATCATCTCCTATAACAACAGAATGTCCAGTTAAGGATTGATAGGCCAAAACCCATTATTGCAGTCAAACCCTAGGGGTTTAAGGGTTTTAGGCTACCTGGTAAAGATTTGCTTGTTGAATGGGGCAACGTCCACTTCAAGACTTCACACTCAAATAAAAATAAAGGTAAAACAATCTAGTTATAGTAACTATGCCATGACTATTCTTGCCAATCCACCTTCAGTATGCAATCAACAAAAAATAGACAGTTTTTCCGAGTTTCCAACAGTTCTTGATGCTTCAATTTCTTTCCAAATCAACCAACTCAACCAACATACATTCTTCGGTGTTTGGTGCCTTTGAAGATGTTTCCCAAATAACCACAACCTCCTCCAACTATTTTTCAAACTAACCGACCATTGGAAAATCATGACTTACAAAAAGTGCAAAATTGTCATGATAACAAATTGACAATATGACAACTTTTGCATAATTCAATCAACTTAGACTCTAGACTATCATAGTCTCCCAAAATGATTAGATTTGATTCTAAAATATCAAAAATGACTCAAATAGACTTTTGGTCACTTCATCCCTCAATTTAGACCATTGTGACCCTTATTGACTCAATTTGCTCTACTAGACCCTAGATGACAATTTGACCCAAACATGGACAAACGTGTCGCACTCCTAGGACATTTAATTACAAAAGGGACCCATAGGGTCTAGGGGGTTGAGCTTAGTTGGTTAAAGCATTGATTTCTCAATGTGGAGACCCAAGTTCAACTCCCAAGAGGGACATCTTTGTGGAATTCTAAGTTGTGACTCTTGGTCTTCCATTGGTTGTATTTGTCACATTGTTTAAACTAGATTTCTAAGTTGTGACCCTTGGTCTTCCAATTGTTGTTTCTAGTTTGGTGTTCGAAAGGAGCTTGTATTTGTGCTCAAAAGGAGCTAGTATTTGTAATAAGCTTGCTCGAAAGGAGCTGGTAATTGTAATAAGTTTGTAATTGTTCTATGATACTTAATACAAAAAAAGGACCCATGCGGTCTTATTACATTCATTCTAGGCTAATAAATCATCTTGTTCTTGGTTCATGTCTTCATAGGTAGGTGCTCCTGCACCATACTCCCTAGGTGAAATTTGTCTCAAGTCCTCTTAGAGACCAACTGCTTGAAATCAGCACCCTACTTTTTGATATCTTCCTCCAGCATCCATGTACCTTATAAGTCAGGAAGGCCCCGCCATTTAACTAAGTGCTCAAAATAGGTCTTGTGCCTTGTTTTCTTGACCTCCCTACTATCCAAAATGCATTTCATCTTAGGCAAATCCTTAGGTGGTAAGTGCTTTATCCATTCTTCAAGTTTTTCTGAACAGATTCACCTGTAGTAGGACTCCTATACACTGTTAGATCATACACATTAAATATAGGTGAAATGGCAATATCATTAGGGAGTTCAATTTTGTAAGCATTAGGACCATATTTAGCCAAAATTTTACAAGGTCTAATTCTTCTCATCATTAAATTTCTATGGCTTCCCTTGGGCAACCTGTCCTTGCTAAGATGAACCATGACCATGTCACCCACTTGGTACTGCACATCTCTTCTTCTCTGATCCATTCTTGCTTTAACCTTTTGGTTGTTCTGTTGTAAGGTATCTCTGACTTGTTGATGTGCCTCTTTCATAGCCTCTGTAAATTCATCAACATGTCCACTCCTCTTGTCCAACCCCTGTACATCTCTCAATTCAAAAACTCCTCTTGGATGATTACCATACACAATCTCAAAAGGACTCAAACCTATACTCATTATAGGCATACTTTGCCTGAGGTATCACCACATCCCAGCTACTACCATGATCCTTTTTCAAACATCTAAGAAGATTTCCCAATGACCTATTCACAACTTTAGTTTGGCCATTAGTCTAAGGGTGATAGGCTGAGATAAAAGACAAATCTATGCCCAACCTTTTCCACGAGGTTCTCCAAAAAATTACCTACAAACTTGTTGTCCCAGTCAGATACAATACTCAAAGGCAACCCATGGATTCTAATAATCTCTCTGAAAAACAATCCTACAATATAGCTAGCATCATTTGTGGTTTCACAAAGAATAAAGTGAGCCATCTTACTGAAGCTATCTACCACAACAAACACACTATCATGAGCTGTCTTTATCTTGGGTAATCCCATCACAAAGTCCATACTCAAACTTTCCCATGGTCTACTCGGTATAGGCAAAGGTTGGCATAGTCGTGGATTGGTTGAGACCTCATTTTCTCTCTGACACACATTAAAACCCTCTACAAACTTTCTGATATCAGTCTACATCTTTGGCCAAAATTAAAATCTCCTAAAATCTTTGGCTATCTTTTCTAATCAATTCATCCACAAGCATAAATGCTAAATTTTTATGCTGACATATTGTTCAAATTGTCTCCCTTTATTTTAAATTGGAGGAACTCACCAAGGATTGAGATAAAAACAACCCTTTTTTTGGACAAGATTAAGAACCAAATTCTTTAGCGACATAAAGATATTGTAACCTATCTATTTAGGTACAATTTAAAAATAAAAATAAAAATTTAAATTTGTCTTGCTATGTAGTTTTGAACATCTCTTTCTATAGACCTTTGGCTAGTTGTAACGTTCATTTCATTTTGAAGGCTTGTTATATTATTTGGGCAACCTTTAGTGGTATTGTTGACTCTTCTTCTTTGGTTGTATATTAACAACATTGCTCCTTTGTAATGTACTTCTTGGATTGTTGCAATAAAATAAATATTAGCTAAAATTTTGAGTTGGAACAGTATTATTACTACATGGGCACTAATTTGTTACCACCTTAACTTTTGTATATTTTTTAAACTAGTTTTCTAAGTATTGTCTTTAGTGGAAAATTGTATTCTTGATTTTGAAGTGAACTCCATGATTAAATGTATTTGATTCAAAGTACTACTACTAATGGAAGGTTAACAAAATTTTGAATACATATCTCATTTAAACATCACCTAGAATTTTGTACTACATTTTCTTAAATTGATTTGGTAGATTTTGTCAATAGAGAAAAGTTAAAGTGTTATTTATTTTGAAGTAAAATCCATGATTAAACACAATTGAATCAAATTAGTACCAATAATGAATAGGTAACCGAAATTCCAATGCTTGACCATTGTAAACATTACCTAAAATATTGTAATACATTTTTAAAAATGGTTTAATATATTTTGACTTTAGAGGAAGGTTAAGTGTCCTTGATTTTTAAAGTAACTTCATAACTAAGTGCATTTGAGTTAAAGTGGTAAATGGGTTGAAAATTTCAAATTCTTGACCAATGTAAATCTCACCTTAGATTTTAATTTGGATAGTAATGGATGGGTAAGAAAATTTTCAATGCTTCCAATCCTACAAACATCGCCAACAAATTTGAGGCAATGTGGTACTAGTACTAGATGGGTAAGGAAAGTTTCGATGTTTCACTCCTATAAGGATTACATGAAATTTTCTACTACTATCTAGTAGGTTTTGTCTTTAGAGTAAATTTTTCTTTATTTTGAATAAAAAACTATGGTTAAATGCATTTGATACAAAGTAGTGCTATTAATAGATGGATAACAAAGTTTCAATTTTTTACCTCACTAAATATCATTTTAAATTTTGAGACAAAGTAATACTTGTATTGGATAGGCAAGGACTGAAGGAATGCTTTACCAATGGAAACATCACCTAAAATTTTGTATTATATTTTTCATAAATGATTTGGGAAGTTTTCTATTTAGAAGAAATAAAAAAGAAAATTATTTTAAAAAATTGCATGATTAAATATGTTTGAATTAAAATAATACATTATTATAATTGAATAAGAAAAAATGTAATATTTCATCTTATTAAGCATAAAAAATAATCATAAAAGTGACATCCTTTCAAATGAGTGCTTCTCAAATATAAATGAATATATTGGACTCAAAAACTACTAAATTAAACCTTTGTAAAACATTATTTTCTTTTCATTTTCTTTCTTTATCATTGAGACAATAGAGTGGTTCATCACACACCATCCTTAGACTACTATTTTGTTTTGGTAGGTTTTGACTTTAGAAAAAATTAGAAATAAAATGTTCATTTTCATAAAAATAAATAACATGCTAAATAAAATGTTCATTTTTATAAAAATAATTTTTTTTGTTAAATCATACTTGTTTTAATGATAAAATTCATGTTGCACACATCTAATAATGTTAAATTCAAATCTTCTACAATACCCAAAAAAAAACATAAAAATTTTCTAATCAAAGCGATGGACTCGAAAACTACTGAGTTAAAAACCTTGTAAAACATTATTTTCGTATCATTTTCATTCTTTATTATTGAAACAGATAGATCCGTTCATCACCCATTGTCCTTAGACTGCTGTTTTGTTCTTTTATTATAATTAATGCGGACCCACGTCTCGTTCAGTCATCTCTTCCCCCCTGAATTTCTGGACTGAACCCATGCAATACGGCAATGAGAAAAGGATTGTTACCCATAAAATAAAATCATGTGCTGTGATTAAATTTGTAGGAAACATGTTTTTTAATATTAATATATCATACTTTGAAGAGTCCTCAACACTCGCTGAACAGTCCGCTACATACTTTGTAAGGATTCATCAATGAATGCTTAAATCAATTACCTTTCGTATTCCTGACAACTATGGGAATTCACCATGGTATCATTAAATTTAATTTTATTTGAATTTTAAATAATTTGGAATTAATTTGTGTATAATCTATGTCTTGACATCCGTCGTTTTAACTGATGGAGATAATCTAATTTAGAATTATAGTTGTTATTTTGAACCCCTTAACAAATTGCCCCAAACTTATCCCACTTCCTTCCAAGTAGTTGTTAGTTGTTAGTTGTTGAGATAAGCACGGGAAATGTAATTTGCACATTATGGTGTTGCATGGAAAGGCAAATCTTAAGTCATTTTTAGTCATCTAATCAATTAATATTGATCTAAACTAATTCATACTAAAAATCTACTTAAGAAAATCAATACAACATTACTATCACATTCTCATAGGATTATATGAATAAAATTAGAACATACTAGCACATTGTAAGATTATTTTTTTAATTTATAATCAAAACTACCAACATCAAATTTGATAAGTGTCAAAACTTGCCAACATCAACTTTGATCATAAAACATATGTTAACTTCAAAATACTCACATTTCAATTACTATCACAATTAATTAATCTATAATTAATTTCTTGTTAATATACAATTTATCGTGTTAGATTAAATTATTATTATTTTTTATTTGGTTTAAGAATAAGAATTTTGAAAAGCAATATCTGAAACAACAACCAACAACAAAACAACAACATAGAGACACTATCTCTGATGTCCAAATTGAGCTTGCAGGCTTGCAGCAATAGAGTAAACTATATTCAACTATAGCAACAATATTGTAAGTAGTTCATCCTATAGCCAATGGACTTGCAACCTACAAAACAATAGATATAGATAAATTGTGCCTATTTTCAAGAAAACGATAGATACCCTCAGACTCTGGAAAACAAAAATTCTACTCTATCTGAATACATCATGTCATTGTCTTTGAATTTTCCTTCCTGTAACCCTAAATTGTTTTGACTCGTGCATGGGGGAAAGTAATTCGTGTCTTTTCTTATGCAACCTTCACAATTCATAAAAGCTCCAAGTGTTGAGCATGCAAAATTTTATAACAAGTATTTCATCCTTATTCAAACCATTAAATTCACTTTAGGGGTTTGACTAAGAAGAATAATCCCTCCACAATAAACTCTCACTATTCTCTATAGACACCACAATTTTAGATATCAATGGTGAAGAGAATGTTATAGGTCATAGGGGTGTATGTTGTTTACATAGATTTAGGTAAGAACCTTATTTGTGGGAATCAATTTTGCGAGTACTAATTAAATTGGAACGCAAAAGATATCATCTTGTAGTTTATTAGAGTACTATTGTTGATCATTTTTTACACTACAATTCAAAAGTTTTTTTTAATAATGTGTAGATGGATAAAATATTTATGCTGTAACATTATTATAATGGTAATTGTATATTCAACATTAGGAGGTAGAGGCCTTGGTATTTTAGTAATATTTTTGAAGCAATGGGATTTGAGACCTCTAAGCTAAAAAGATCTGAAGGTCCTTTTGTAACATTGGAACATAAATAGGCCTTATTATTGTTCGAAACAAGAGAGCTAGGTGTTGAGATTATGTTCTTTAATTGAAAAAGAATGAGATAGTGATGTGTGTGCATGTAATCTAGACTAAAAATGACAAAATCATTAAATTTAATTGTATATAGTAGATATAGGATGAAAAGCATGAACAACAAGATAGATATGAGATGAGAATACATAGAGGAACTATGATCCAAATTTTGAAGCTAACTATATAGGATATAAGCTCTGGGTGCCCTAGTCTGAAAGTGATGAAGGTTGTGGAAGATGACTAAAAATGTAATTAGGAGGCTCTAGACATCTATCTCTCAAAAAATTGGGTCATTATAGAGAAACAAGGGTGTTAGGAACCCTAGTATTCCATCTATTCAACGTCCATCATAGTCTATCACTATTTACTGTGCTCTTCTATAGCTCTCTCACTATTAGATTTGAACCTGCACACACATAAAAGGGGGAAATGGTTGTTTTGTATAAGGGCTTGCCTAAGTCAAACCCTATGTTGGTGTTCCCACCTCCACAACAACTATGATGAGTGATAGAGTGCATGCCCTTGCAAAGATATAAGCTAAATCAATGGTGAAATGTTGAAATGGCATGATTCCCTTTAGTAATGTGATTCTCTTTTGGAAGTCCTGCAAATAATAGTGCAATAAAATAATGAAAATAAATGACAAATATGAATCCATACTTGAATATAGAATTCTCGTAGTCTACTTCTTTATATGTTGATAGCTTTAGATTTGATTAGATTCTAATGTGATTGCTAGATAGTCTTATCTACCTTAGGGCCTTATGAATGATCGAAGATGTCCTTTATATAGGGATTACAAGGTTATTTTAAATGTAGATTAGAAAATAATGATCAAATGCAAATAATTCTTAGAAAATAATTGATTGGTATGTGTTAAGTGAACTTTGTATTTATAGATGATTATAAAATAAATATATTAATAATATTTTATATTACAATAATTGTATATTGATTTGTAATGAAATATATTATTGAGAAAGAAATAAGATTAATTAATTGATGTAAATATGTGATCATTCTTAAAAGTTTTTACATTCACGAACTTAAAAAATTAAAAAGATGAAGAAATCATTAATTGAATTATCAATAAATCTAAGCGGTATCATAGTTGGGAAGTTTACCAAGTAAAGTCTAGATTATGATTATTATTTTTTATCAATCTTAGTTTTTCCTTAGGAAAGATTTTACTATTTAGGATATATCCTTTAAATAAGGGTTTGTGAGCTTCATCCTATGGAGGGGATGGGATGTTCAATTGCTCAAAAACATATTGTAGAAAGATCACCCACAAAGCAAGACATTTACATTTTGAAATAGACATAAATTGGGTTGAACTATATGATCTGGTCCAAAAAAATAATCTTATAATATAACATATTTCTAAATTAAAATATTATTAATAAAAATTGTTAGAGATCAAAATAAATTATAATAAAACATAATAAATTTTCAACAAAAAAAATTAAATTAAATACTATAATTTTTTTAAATAATAAAATATACAAATCCATCCCATAAAATTTCATTTTACACATTAAATTATTTATTAAAACAAAAACACTTTTAAAAACTTCATGCTCACCTCTTTCTTACACCGAGGAAGAAAAAACACCTTTACGCTTGTAAAGCTAAAACCAAGGAAACATATCGAATTTCATATAATACACATTGAAATATTTCCGTCATCATTAAGACCAGCAATTTCTAGCTCACCTCATGCTAATCAATTTGCAGTGGCTATATACTAACATAAAACTTTATCATTATACTAACAAAACCCTCTATACAGTTGTATCTACTTTCATCGATCAACCTCTTATACACCCATCAATAGCTAAAATATCGAAGGCTCTCTTTTTCACCCTCTTATTTAAAGTCAATACTCCAATCACAATAGAGAATCCCAAACCATAACTCAATCCAAGTCCGACTGCCCATCCTATCATTTCACCATCTGAATTCTTTGCTTCACCAATTTTCTCAATACTTGTGCAGTTGCCATAGCTAGAAGAGTTGTTGCAGACGGTTATATTGGTAAATGGAATCCCACTTAGCTTAGAATTGCCTAAGTAGGATGACTCTCCAAAAGTTAGAAGCTATCCTCCGTGGGGTACTTTTCCATCAAGTATGTTGTAAGATATATTCAAGAACTCCAAATAACTCAGGAACTCAAGTTCTAAGGGGATGTTGCCATTCAAACTGTTTAGCGAGAGGTCCAGAGACCCTAGTTGATCCATGTATCCCAATGTTTTTGGGATTCGGCCACTGAGATGATTCCTTGAAAGGTTAAGGGCTATCAAGCCTTGAAGAGATCCCATTTTAGAAGGAATGCTCCCTGATAAGTGTTACCTTTGTTATGCTGCATTGTCCTTGATGACAAAAAGGTTTTGGTGACTATATAGCTTTATCTCTATGAATAGTGGACAGGTGTAAGCAGATTAATTTTTGGTATTCATTGATAGTGAAACTTTTTGTGGAAGAGAAGAAGGTAGGTTCAGTGACCAGTGGTTCTTCAAATTCGCATTGTGGTACTTTTTGATTTAATAATCTACAGGTATGAATGCTTCAGATGGTAATATTTTATGGCTAATTTTGTGGGGATTTCTCGCAATTGTTTTAGCATCAAATTGTCAAATTGTTATTTTTGGAGTATGTTTTGTGAAACCGTGAAGGGTCAAAAGTAAAAAAAAGGAAGTGAAAGAAAAAAAAAGAAAGAAAGATAAAAGTGTTTTCTCTTGTCAAACCATGAAGGGTAAAAAGTAAAATGGAAGTGAAAGAAAAAAATAGAAAGATAAAAGTGTTTACTCTTCTATTTTTTAAAAAAAATGAAAAAGATGGTCCCGAGTATTTTTCCAGTTATCAAAAATGCAAAGATTAAAAATATCTTTCTTGCTACTATATTCTTCCAAAGAAATAATCACAAGTAATTTTTTTTGAAACAAAAATTGGGAAAATGAAAGAAGTATTTCTAAAGAGATCCTATGGAGTACATTTATTTTGGTGATAAATTTTTATTAACTCCAACCTAAGTTAGGGTTTGGTAACCCTACTCAAGAATGAACACACAAAACAGTTTTATTCCGGTTGTGATTCAGTTCTATCAAACCAGTTTTATTCCGGTTGCGATTCAGTTCTATAAAACCCGTATTATAGTTTGGGAACCTGATAAGTTGGTTTTGCTTGATGAAGGATAGATCTCTTGAAGATAACAGGGTGTAACGAAAAAAAAAATAGATATGGCGGTGATAGACCATCTTTTGTATTAATCTTGTTCAGTGATTGACAAGTTGAGAGTTGCATAATATGATGCACTTCTGAATTTATCAGTGCTCATAGTTGGAGATATTTTCTTGATATCATTTGTGACATAGGGGTCGGTGCTCCTTGAAGTTTGAGACTTCTAAATACAGTGTAAGGAGTGGGTGCTTCTTGAGATAATAAAATATTCTTTTATCGAGTGGTTTTTCTACCCCAAGAGGGTTTTCCACTCATGAAAATCTGTGTTGTGTGCTAATCCACTTTTTGTGTTCCATTAGATGAATGCTCTGATACATTTATTTATGCTTCATTGTTGTTCTACAAAATTTTAATTCTTTATGCTGGTCACTTTGTTTTTTAATTAATTCTACCAGTCATAATTTGATGCTTTGACAAGTTCAATAAGAAGCATATCAAGATTACTCAATTATATATATTGTTTAATCAGAAATGCATGCTTCGATACAAGTTAGGGTGTCATATGTGTGTTAAAAGAGTTTTCCAAAGTAAGAAAAAATTAAAGAGAGTTAAATTGATTATTGACTCTGATTCACCCCCCTCTCAGAGTCAATCCTCTTCCAACAATAAGTTGTTGTTTGAGAGATCAATACATTTAAGAACGAAAAGAACTTTCACAAATTCAACATCCCAGCCTTTCCAGGAAATTTTAATTTTATTTGTATATCTAACGTCTTCCAAATGGTTTGGATTACTCTGCGATGCATTGACCATTGCGAGCAAGTTTGTAAGGTTTCTTGGAATGGGTCCTGAAAGGTTGTTGCCAGAAAGGTCCAAAATTTGAAGATTTGGAAGGCCAATTACCTGGCGTGGGAAGCTACCATGGAAATGATTAGACCTTAAGACCAACACATGCAGTTGTGATAGCTTTCCAATCCAGTAGGGAAGGGTGTCTTCCAATTCATTATTTCCCAAATCCAATACTGCGGCTTCTGAAATGGACGAGGGAATAACTCCTCTCAAATGATTACCATTGACCTTCAATGTATGAATCTTTGTAACGTTGCCCCATTCTGCTGGCATTTTACCTTCCAGATGATTTTCCGCCAAATCTAGAACACTAAGAGAAGAACAATTCCTGGTTAAATGAGGAGGAATGACACTGCTCAGCGTATTATTTGAAAGGTCAAGAACCTCCAAATATGAAGTGCAAATAGAATCTGGAATCGCCCCTCTGAGATTATTCCGCGACAAGGATAAGAACCTTGTATTTTGAAGATACGCACCAATGTCAGTAGGAATAGAACCATTGAACTGATTCATCGACAGATCCAGCAGATAAGCACCAGCATTAGGAAGAAGAAGAGCACCTTCTATGCTATTACTGTGCAAATCTAGAGAGTCAAAATACTTGGGTAATGTTAGTCTAGATGGCAATGACCCAGTTAATTGATTACAGCTAAGGTTCAAACTACAAAGGCTGGTTAAGTTCCATATCGAAGATGGAATATTTCTTTGGATACTATTAGCAGATAGGTCCAGATATTCCAAGTCATATTGGGTCACAAGAAACGATGGAATTCTATCTAAATTGCAAGAGCCTAATGCCAAAGTTGAAAGCTTAAACTGTGGAATCCATGTTGAATCCATGTTTACAATTAAGTGATTGTAAGAAAGATACAGCTCATTAAGTCTAGTGAGATTGTCGAATACAGAAAGGGAAATGAGGCCGCTTAAACTATTCGAGCCGAGCGAAAGGCTTCTTAAGTTAACAAGATTTGAAATTGTGGATGGAATCGTACCATTCAATTCGTTGGCATAAAGGTGAAGACTAACAAGGGAAGAAAGTCAGTCCAATGAAGGTGGGATTACCCCAGTTAACTTGTTGTAGGACAAGCTCCAAAGAAACAAGTTTAGAGAGATTGACTATGGAGAGAGGAATCTCACCTTCAATAGAGGTATTATATAGATTAAGACTCTTCAAGGACGATACATTCCCTATAGCAGATGGAATCTTACCTTCAATTCTGGTATCAAACAGAGAAAGACTTTCCAAGGACAACGCATTCCCTATAGCAGATGGAATCTCACCTTCAATTCTGGTGGCTGAGAGAAGAAGATCCTTCAAAGACGGCATATTCCATATAGCAGATGGGATCTCACCTTCAATTCTGGTCGCTAATAGATCCAGACTTTGCAAGGAAATCAAATTCCCTATAGCAGCTGGAATCGCACCTTCAATTCTGGTCGCTGATAGATCCAGACTTTGCAAGGAAATCAAATTCCCTATAGCAGCTGGAGTCTCACCTTCAATTCCGGTACGTGACAGAACAAGATGCTTCAAGCATGAGATATTCCATATACCAGATGGAATTCGGCCCTTCATGTCTGTCTCTGAGAGTTCAATGCTGGTTAGTGACGAAGAAGACTTTCGTTGTTCGATGAAAGAAAGGTCTCCTCCAAGATTCTCATTCAAAGAGAGATCAAGTGAGAGCAAGTGGGCAGTCAGATTTTCAAACCAAGAAGGTACTTGTGCTGATAAATAGTTGTATGACAGATCGAGATGAAGGAGAGAGGTGAGGTTGAGAAGGGGATTGGGAATTGGTCCTCCAAGCCCACAGTCAGACATGCTGAGTTTTTGAAGGTTGGGTAGACTGCCAACAGCTTCACCCCACTCTTTGCTTGCAGAGATGTTCACTGCAGCAAGAGAGAGGTATTCCAAGCTCACCAGATTTGATAAGCTTTCCAAACTCACGTAAAATTCACTTACATATCCAGCAAATGACAAGTCAAGAAAAGTGAGAGTCTTCAACTTTCGATTATAGGGAGGACTGAAATTACCCTGGAAGAGATTGTCACTGAGATCGAGTTGCTCCAACTGTGCTAGTTGGAACAGCGACGAACTGATGTTACCTTCCAAATTGAATCCACTCAAATCCAGTCGAGAAACATGGCGTGTGCGGATACTACAACTGACTCCTCTCCACGTGCAGCAATTGAATTCGTGCCAGGAACTTAGAGTGTTATACTCGTCTACAACGGCTACCTTGAAATCTACGAGAAGATTTCTCTCAGGGAAAGGGCATGCGATTGCAGGAGAAGAGGTGAAGCAGAAGATCCAGCATGATATAATTATTATTGCAAATGCAACTCTGCCACATGAATACAGAACTTCCATGTTTTCGTACACAAAGTAAAAGAGATGATCAGAAATCAGGGGGAAAGAACGATGAATATATCGCTTACTGTGGTTAAATGTTGTTGTGCGAAGAGTGCCATGTCTGCAAAGAAAGCGTGTCACATCAACACAGTAACATTTTTTTGTCATTTTTGTGTATTTTTTAATGGGTGGAAAAGTCATGTGAAGATAAGGCACAACAAATTCATCGGTGCTTAAGCAATAATCCAATTTGGATGTGATGGGTAACGTGTAAAACAAGAAAATGCCGTATCAATATGGAAAATTATATGTGACCCATAATTTCTCTCTGATTATTTTTCATTCCAATTATTTCCAACATTGACCCACTATTATTAGTAGACTTAAATCTCGTCCATTTCCTTTCCACAAATATTCGTATCCACCACGAAAAGCTTTCACTTAAAATTGAGATTGCTGGGCACAAACTAAATTTAAAATTGGGTTGATGTTTTGATCCATTTTTAACCAATAAGTTTCAATTAAAGTGCAATTTATTCCACATTACAATCTAGGTTAATGTATTAAGGACTAATCTTACTTCATTTTAATTATCATGAGATAATCAAAATAATATTCACATGAAAGAATAATAGAAATATCATGGAACATCTTAGTAGGGGCATCATTAGATTGCAACATCATTCTAGGTATCCTACATATTTTCTTAATGTTGTTAATCTTGGTTCATCTCCATTAATTTAGTTCACTTAATTGACTTGCTAATGAGAACATAACCCTTTCTTACTAAGTTCCTAAATGGTGTCTATAAACACCACCCTAGATGATTCATGTCATACTACGCAAGATTATGCACTAGTGTTAATAATCTATAAAATAATACACAATATAGCATGTGACTCCTTGCACCATACACCAAGCACATAATTCTAATAATTATGTCACACCAACACATATAACTCCATATAAGATGTGTGCTCCCTATTTTATATCAAGAACCATGCAATATCATCAAATGCAGCTCCTTGATTCATGCATCATTCTTGTAACACTTGGAACCATGAAGCATAACTCATAAGAAACTTGCTAAATCTTGAATAGTTTTTTACATTCATAATATTATGCATCATTCTTAATATGAAAGTACCTTTTGTTTTCTTCTATGAAAATTATATTATCTTTTGATTCCTTTTTCGTTTTCATATGATTTTAGACTACAAGAAACAGGTAGCCCCCTATAAACTGCAGTGTGCTAGCTAACATTTTAATGTGACTGGTGATGTTGTCACAACATAACCTCTAGTACCATGTAGGTCGTGGGTGACTCAATCTTGTGACCTTGTGCCTACCACAAGAATCTCTCTCCAACTAAGCTAGGTGCCAAGCCTTGACTTGTTTGTATTTTTTGTTCGTCGTCTACAATTTGTATTTTTTAACTTTGTTCATTCATTAATTTTAATCGAGTAATTATGTTGCATTCTCCATTTTATTGTTTAAGTTGACAAACTAGATATTACGTTTACATTTAAGAATTTAGCTTTATTTATATATATCAATTGCATTTTCTTAAAAGATTCTAAGTCATTGTTGACAAATATTTTTTATTCATATCTTGCAATCTTTTCTTTAATGAGATTAAATTTATTTAACAAATTATGTCAAAAAAATTAGCATTTTTATATATAACTCTACATTTTTGGTAGGAAAATGGTTTCTCAACCTTGCAATTACATAAGTTCACTATTTATAGTAATTTTATATTTGTGCATGAATTGGTCTCAAATTTACCTCAAACCTATTGATTTCTAAATAAGCATGTTGGTAAATTTTATTTGCAATGTCATATCTAGATTTGAACACATTAAATATTTCTTTTCTTTTTTAAAGTTTGAAACAAAAGTTTCAAAGTCAATTTTGAAGGGCTTAGAGGCCATTTTTGGAGTTTAAAAGTCATTGTAGTTAACATATTGGGTTATAGCTTGATAAAGAACTTCACAATATTTTTGGTGCTTCAAATAGTTTGTCAATCAAACTCTTAGATCAAAAGTTACAACCTCTAGAACTTGGGTCTTCTAAAATGGAAAATATAATAAACATGTTGGACATATAAATGAGTTGTGAAATGGAGTTACATGTGTTCGTGTGTTTTTAACATATCATGGGGCATCTTGGATTCAATGTAATTTGGGAACCACTTTAAAATGGTTTTAGCTCATCATTTTGTAATACCGTTTGATAGTTTATTTTTTACATGTTTATTTTATGAATAATGGTTTAGATCATTGATATAAAGTAACCTATGTCCATTGAACTCCAAAAAAATATATATTGATTCAAAAAGTTATTTTTTTATGCCTCTTTGAAGTGCAAACACTCTACCTATAATTTATATAATGTTATACTAAAAAGCTCCTATATTATTATTGTTTTGATATTGCATCTTTTTAAAAAAATTGAAGAAGTGGAAAAACATGTATAATGTAGTTTGTTTCCAAGTTGTATGTATTTTCAATACTATTGATATGTTGGAATAATTTTAATTTTATAGATTGTATAATTCATTCTATATATATTTTTTGTTCACTAACAATGTCTTGGTTAATGTAGTATCTCCACTGGATTTTCATTTATGATTATAGTGTGCCCACTTTTGTATATTTAATTCCTTTTCTATTGTTCAAAATTTAAACATTGGTAAAAAGAACCATCAATAAAAGTGAAATGATAATGTAAGAAACAAATACATGATAGATGGGATGTGATATCATTTTTAATTAGAAAATCTCTTTCCAATGCATTTTAGTTCACAGGGAAGATAGATTTGACTATGAGCCCACAAAATTGAGGATAATTAATATTTACCTATGACATCGGATGGTTTTTGGATTATTACCATATTTTACTTCTCCTTTTGATACTATTATTATCACATCACTTTTTTTTTTTTGCAACTAGTAAATTTTCCTTCTATGTATTGAATGTGCTTTATGATGTAAAAAAAAATGTACCATGGTTTAAGCCATGTTTTCAACTAATTAATTTTAGGTTGAAGATATAATTATTAAAATGTAGAAATCATAAAAGTGAGAACTAAAATTGTATAGTAATTGGAACATTACAGTATGCAAATTTGAAGCATGAAACATGTATTAAATGTACATAAATCTAAAATGAATGCATAAATAATGAGGATGAACTATAAATTACAGAGAATCTCTTAACCACATGATATTTCCTAGCATCCCATTTAGTACATCATTATAGAATTCATATTTAGATGGAACTCATTACATGCGAATTTCTCTAATTTTTAACAAGAGCAACCATAAATGGTTAATTTAAGGGATTCAAATGTTCTAATGGTTTTTTAAAAGTTTGATTAGCTTTGTATTTTACTCTTTACATTGAGCATTTATATTTTCCTTTAAAATTTGTTCTAACTTATATAACATAATGCATGTTTGTATCATTTTAAGTAAACAAAAAGATAGAGACTATTGAGAAATATATGATGAGTCCTTTACATGCATAATATGTATTTATTAAAGAAGGCTTTAAAAAAAAATTAAATTCCTGTATAATATGTCTCATCACCAAAATCATATGGTCTTAACATAAAAAAATGTTTATAATAATTTTAATTATAA
Source organism: Cryptomeria japonica (assembly GCF_030272615.1). Lineage (NCBI taxonomy): Eukaryota > Viridiplantae > Streptophyta > Pinopsida > Cupressales > Cupressaceae > Cryptomeria > Cryptomeria japonica. The sequence continues at coordinate 632,809,110 of NC_081412.1, forward strand.
TTACAATTAGCTAATGGGACATAATTAACTTATTAAATCAAAATAATATTTTTTTGTATTGATTATAAAGTGATCAAAAAAAGATTACAATGAAGAAATCCATAGTATCAAAAAGGGGACAAGGCCCCAATGGAAATACAGCTCATAAGAGCAACACGAAAGGAGTATCTAGAGTTAATAACAGTAAGCAAAAAAAGGTGCCCAATAAACCACTAATGGAGGTGTCCATCAGTGATATTGACCCAGGTGGTCCAGCCCTGTTCTCCTTCCATCCATGCAACTTTTTTCTTATTTGGAATTTCCGGAAGCATGGCTAAGATGTCTTTCTTGGAGTTTCTATTTCTCTTGATTTCTTTGCTCACTTTATCCAAAGTCTTCTCAAACACTTGAAGGTTATCCAGGTTTCTCCTCCATTCATGTCCATTCTTGAGTTCAAAAGCAAAAAAGGTGGCATGTCCGTCCTAAAGAAATCTACGAAGTTTCTTATGATCCATCATCATAGTGGTGTGCACCTGCAAGGAAATTTTTAAAGATGTGAGTTTAAGAAAAAACTCAGTAAGAACCCGGGGAGTGTCCTGGAATTTCTCTTCATTTCTGCATTTCCAGATCTGCCATAATATGTTAGAAGATAAAATATTCCAAAAAGATTAGAATCAGCTTTGAGACCTTTAATATAACCAGTAACAATTTCAATAATGGAAACATGAGTAGGGTAGTATATGCCAAAAAGATTCCAAATATTTCTAGCAAAAGAACAATCAAAGAAGATATGTCTGCTGGTTTCCGGAAAATTACAAATTTTGCAAAGATTATTATCATAGTTATTTCTCTGAATAGGAAGTCTGTCAAGAATAAAGAGCCATTTAAAGCATTTAATTTTGGGTTCCACCCAACCTTTCCAAAGAATAATAAAAAACTTCTTCCAAGAAGAAACATCCAGCGAGGAGTACCAGATTTTGTTAATATGGCCACGGATGGAATCATCATATGCAATAATTTTGTAAATGTTATTAGCTTTAATCTTGGATAGGATGGTCCCATCCGGCCATTTGCATTGTAAGTACCTTTGAGAATCAACATGGCAGGTAGAAGGGAGATTTTGCGTTGCTTTAAGAATCATGTTATAAGTTTTTTTCAGAGAGTTTGGGAGACTAAAAGTATTTTTCAGTTCCTCCCAGCTAATTAAATTATCATGTTCAAAAATGTCAATAAAGCTAATGATACCTTTGTTGGCCCAATGTTTGGCAGAACAGCCTTGTAGAAGAGCAAGGGGTTTCCCTGAAAGTTTAAGGTTCCACCAGATGGACCTTTCACCATAAATTTGAGTATCATCATGAAAGCCCTTGTTAACAATAAATGGTCTAACAATATTCCAGGCTTTCCAGATAGATTTAAAAACTTCCGACCCTTGAACTGAAATGGGGAAGTTACCAATGACTAAATCATTAAAGGGCATGTTATTCCAGAATTTAGCCTTAGTAGGAAAGCCTCTCTCAATATTATTCCTAACAAGAATCTTCCATGGGGCATCTCCATTCATGGAGTGAAAGATCCATTTGGCGGCCAGGGATATACCCTGGATCCTAAGGTCTTTCAGTCCTAGCCCTCCAGTAAGTTTATCAGTACAACACCATTTCCACTGGACAGAGTGCATTTTTTTTTTTCCTTGACCATCAGACCATAAAAAATCTCTAACAGCCTTCTGAATCTCAAAAATTTGGTAATTACTAAACATCCACGCAGAGGAGTAATAAATGTTGTAAGAGGATAAGATTTTTGCAGACCTGAAGTCTACCAGCAAAGGAAATAGCACGGTTATGCCACATATTCAATTTTTTAGTGATTTCACCTTTGACCCAAAGCCACATGTCTTTCAATGAGGGATTTATGGCAAAGGGGATGCCAAGATATCTCACAATCTTTTGGGGACCTCTCCATTGGAATTCATAATTTTTAAACCATTCAGGGGGGTGTTCATTCCATCCCAGATAGATGGACTTAGAATGCGAAATCTTAGCTCCAGAAATTTTACAGAATATCTTTAACTTGGATTGCAGATTTTCAAAGTTATCAGCAGTATTTTTAAAGAAAATAGCCGAGTCATCAGCAAATTGGTTGTTGATGAGCTCCTCATTGTTGGGGAGAGATATGCCTTAGACAGTAGGGGAAAGTGTATTATCTCTAAGAAGATAAAATAGAGCATCAGAAGCAATGGCGAAGAGAGCAGGGGCCAAAGGGCAGCCTTGCCGTATGGACCTTCCCAAGGGAAAGGTATCAGACAGGGAGTCATTAATGTCAATTTGGGTGCAAGCATCCTGGAGAAGCATACTGACAGCCTTGCAGAAGAAGGGAGGAAAACCAAAAGCTTCAAGCATCATGTGAATGAAGCTCCATTCAATCCTGTCGTATGCTTTTTCAAAGTCAAGGAGTAACATGCCCGAGTTCTGACTGGACTGAGAAGCCCAGTTCATGGCTTCCTAGCTAGTAAGGACATTTTCTAAGATATACCTACCTTTAATAAAACCAGTTTGGGTAGAGCATATGAATTTAGGAAGAATTCTAGCAAGTCTAGTGGCCAGAATCTTGGCAAAGATCTTATAGGAAACATTAAGGAGTGTAATCGGTCTCCAATTTTTGATGAGAGCTTTATCCCCATCCTTGGGGATAAGCTTAATAATGCCTTTGTTGATAGATGGACCAAGAGATCCCTGGGCCAAAGCTTCATTGTAGATTTCGAGGAGGTCTTTGGCAATCCAGTGTTGATTAGCTTTGTAGAATTCAATGGGGAGGCCATCAGGGCCAGGAGTTTTATCATTTTTCAGGGAATTAATGGCATTGTTGATATCCCCTAAAGTGATATCCTCTACAAGACAAAGTGCATCTTCAGAGGAGACCACCTTAGGGATAAGAATTCTGCATTGATCTCTGAGGTAGGTGGCTTCCCTCGTATCTTCAGAAGAGAAGAGCTTATGGTAGAATTGAGCAAAAGTGTACTTGATCATACCAATGTCCGAAATTTCATGGTTCTCATGGATGATCTTTTCAATAGTTTCATTATAATTTTTGTGTTTGATAAGGTTGAAAAAGAACTTGGAACCACGGTCACCATATTGGAGCCAGTGTGTCCGAGATCTAACCTTAGCACCTCTGGTTTTAGTCATAAGGTGTCTTCTGAGGGCGTCTTTAGCTTTCATAACCTGAGAAGTATAGTTAAGGTCAGTGATATTAGTTTGGTTATTCACTTTTGCCTTAGTTAGTTCAGCCGAGAGAGCTTTCTCAGTGAATCGGAAGTCCTTTGCTTTCTTTTGACCAATGGTCTTGAGCAGATTTTGCCAGGCAGGGATGTTCCTATTCCAAATGTCCCTCTTTAAATACTTTAGAAAATTGGTCTTATTAATGATGTTAATAATGTGGATGGTAGCAAGAAGATCAGTATCTTTAAGAAGGCTAACATTAAGGAGAAATTTGGAATTAGCAGTGTTGGGTCTAATCGGGGCCTTGTTGAAGGTAAAAGATGCAGAGATGGGGTGATGATCTGACAGAGTGGAGGGAGTAACAAGAACGGAGTTACCAAGATCATTAGGGAGGAAGGATAAAAGATTTCTATTGGCATAAAAGCGGTCGAGACGGGAGTAAATTCTATCATTCCCCTGTTGATGATTGCACCAAGTATACCAAGGCCCGGGATTATTGTTTTTATTGCCAGCAAGAGGGTCATAAAGTTGCAGAGAGTTTTTCATCTTAAACCAATGTGATTTTTCCATATCTTTCCAAGCAAAAGGGAGGCCCCCACCTTTGTCGTCCTGGTGTTCAACCATGTTGAAATCTCCAGCAATGACCCAAGGAATGCAGGGGAGGGAAGTCATCCATTCCCAAAGGGAACTTCTTTCTTTAGGATCATTCGAAGCATAAATAGAGCAAATGCCAAATTCATAGTTATTGTAGTTGAGAGTGACCCAGACCACTCTGTTACACGGGGAGATCCCACGGTTAGTTATAAATCTTTCCAATTTAGGATTAATAAGTAAAGCAACACCCCCTTTGCCTTTCTGGTGGTAGGTGTAAATTTTTATCGCATCTTTCCAAAGAAAGTTTAAATTGGATTCAAGAATGAAACCAGTAGCCTTAACTTCTTGTAACATAAGGAAATCTAGTTTATGACAAGATTGAAGGAAGTTATTAATGACATATTTCCTATCGGGGGACTCTAATCCCTGCACATTCCAGGAGACACAGTTCATGAGGAAACATTTTGGTGAGGGATGCGCAGTTCAGATGAGTCCATATTCGGGTTCATCACAATAGCAGAGATTCCTTCATCAGTTTTATTAGCACTTTTGTTTTTGGAACCTGGGGGTCTCCCTCTTCGTTTAGACAACGGGAGCCCTGTTTTAAATTCATCTTCACAATCAGAGGTACTGTCGAATTCCATAGTTTTAGTCAAGGTAGGGCATCTTTCCCTAGATGTGATTGGCAGGGCAGGAATTACCGCAATACTATAATCATCGCTGATTTCATTAAGGGTACTACACTGGGTGTTGGAAGCGGGCTGTTCTGAGATAGTGAGATCTATAGATGGGGAAGGTTGAGAGAGTGGAGAAGCAATTTCAATGGGGGCAAATCTGTTAGCCGTAGCAGGGGTGGGATGGCTTTGGCTGGATGTGGGATTTTTATTAGATTTCCTCCTTCGCTTGTTGGAGATTTTAGTCACATTTTGAAAACCATCCGTGGGTAAGGCTTCAAGACAGTCAGTAGGAGTGGAATGCAATATATCAGGGGTGGGATTGTTAGGGATGGGGGTAGCAAGAGATGTGTTAGTTGAATTGAAGTTAACCGTCTGATTAACTATTTCAACCACCATTGAGGGTTCTGGTTTTTTAGGCAGTGTTTTCTTTTGAATGATAGGGCAATCCTTCCGTTGGTGTCCTTCTTGTCGACACAGAAAGCAAGCATTGAGTCCACCAAGGACCACAATAGGACAGCAGAATTCAGAGTTCTCGATGTTAATGTTGAGATTAGGCGGGATTTCCAGACCAGGTTTTAGAGCTAAGAGGACACGAGCGTCCATATGTGGAATGAAACAAACAGTGTCATCCATGCGAATGACCTTTCCCAGGGGTTGCAAAAGTTGAGGGATGAACCACCACAGAAACGGGGGCATGTGTTTTACCAAAATCCAGCGAGGGGCCGATAGGGCTAGGACTTCTTCGTAATTTCCCTTTGGGGACCAAGCTATAGCCCTAAAGGATGTCGAGCCAATAGCCCAATACTGTCTTTTTAAAACCTCTGCTTGAGCCTCATGGTTAACAAAAAAAATGACAAACAAACCTTTTTGAATCTGCCGACAGAACGATATATGCAAACCTAGTTTAAGATTCCAGTAATTATGAAACCAATCATCAAGAAATTTTCGAAGAGGGACCTTATCTATTTCAACAGCTGAAAAGAAAATAGCCGTGCTTTTTAACCTATATTTTTCCTCAAGTATTTCAGCAAGCATCTCAAAATTAGGTGAAACAGAGAAAACCTCGGAGCTTCCAGGGTTCTTACTGGCTTGATGGGTTCCATCGTTAACGGTAAACCTAGCCTCTGAGTTTAGAGTAATCCCTGCGGTAGCTATGGCCTCTGAAAACGTTTTAGGGCGGTCGGGAGGAGGAGAGGAGTGCAGAGAGTTTTTAGGTAGTTTACTGTTAATATCTTCCCTCGGCAGAGCTGAGAGAGGAGAAGTGGGTACGGGATCTGCAGTGGAGTTAATGAAATTAATGCCATTAGAGGGAGAGGAGGATGGAACGAACACACCTGGCGCCGGAGTAATGCGAATGTAAGAGGAGCCGTCATGTCTGCTATTAATATCCGCCATGTTGGATTTGGAGATCTCGCCGCTAGTTTGGCAGTTACTGCCAAAAGTGCCTCCAGTGTCGAAGACCGAGTTGGGGATGGTTGCAAACGGGGGTTTGTCAGTGCCTATCATCGCAGACCACCGAAAAATTCATATTTCTTCAATCAAAATAATATTGTAATAAATTATTGTCTTATAAATATATTATTTTTTTAATTATTTAATTTTTTTTTTTGAATGTGTAATATTTTTTGCTTAAATATGTATATCTTGAAGTAGTAATTATTAATTGATTTTTAAGTAAAAAGTTACAAAGAAATATTAAAAAATATTTGAAAATATTTTTAATTGATTACATATATTTTGAATAATATTTTAATCTTAAATATTTTTTAATAAACATTTATAATAATTTAAAATAATGTTTACATTATGTAAATTCACCAAAGATCTATTTAATACAATTCTAATTTATTCTATTTTTTGTGTCTAATAAGTGACTTTAATTTGTTGGGAAGAGTCGACTAAAAGAAAGTGAATCTATGTTAGGTGGCTAACAATGACTAAAAATGAATACTTACGGTTTGGTTTGGCTCTATATGCTTCAAGTACCTACCTCAAAAATGTTTGGAGTACAATTCTAATTTATAATTTATTCTAAGTCAATTAATTGAATTTAATTTATTAGGAAGAGTCACTCAAAAGGAAGTCAATCTATATTAGGTGGCCATAAATGACTAAAAATGATAACTAATGATTTGATTTGACTCTTAATGTTTTAAGTCGCTACCTAAAAAATGTTTAAAATACAATTATATTTTCTAATTCAATTATATGACTTTTATTTTTTTATTTTTTTATTTTTGAAAATAATCACTCAAAAGAAAGTCTAAATTAGGTGGCCATAAATGGTTGAAAATGAATACTTGGGGTTTGATTTGAATCTGAATGCTTTAAGTCGCTACCTCGAATACGCATTTGGACATTCAATTTACATTCACTCGTTAAATCGAGTAGTCGTTTGCCGTGTTGAACAAGGAAAATCTTGGTGAGTATGACAAATGCATCACACAATGGATTATCATCTATTCGAAAATTATGGTTACCTCTTTCGTCGTTGTTTTTGAAAAACTACTTGTATTTCCCTATAACATGTGTGCTCCCTAGTTTATATCAAGAACCATGAAACATCATCAAATTTAGCTCCTTGATTCATACACCATGATGCACAACTCATAACAAACATCCTAAATCTTGAATAGCTTTTTATATTATGTGTCACTCGTGAAATGTCAAGGATCATACCACAACTTTATGGATGATTCTATTTTAGTTTCATGCAGCATTTGTAATTATTCCTCTTAATGAACACATCCCACTATTTATATTTTAATATATATTATCACACAACATTTTAAAATACCACACAATGCTCCAACACAAATTTTGGAGCCATTGCATAATATTGGTCATCTATTTTCATATTAAGAAACTAGAATTCTAACCATCAAAAGATGAATTCTAACACATGGAAGCTTAACAATTTCAACATCCATAATGAGAAGTTTCTTCATGAACATGTACACAATATATAGATGTACATCGATAACATAAGAAAATAATTGTAAGAATATATTTTGACATAAGAAAAATAGGAAAGATAGGAGGAAATACAAACATTTATCTTCCTTGGGAGTATACTATGTACCCAATGTATAGATTAATAAGATTGTTTATTCTATTTTTTAAATTTATTCTTAATATAAACCTTTGTCTCTATATTCCTTCAACTTTCATATTTCATAATTACATCCTTATTTAGATTATTATCTCTTGGACCCCATAAGATCTAGATCATTGGTATCAAAATGGTTCATATCCCATCTCCCTACAATGTTGCAATGGTTCTAAGGATTATGATAGTTTGGTAAATATTTTTATTGTCATTATAGGGTAGAAGCAAGTCATTTGTTTTCTTAAAATTTTAATGTAACCTATGTTGTTCATGCAACATACCCTCTAGTAGCATGTGGGCTACAAGAGACTGGAGCTTGTGATCTCGTGCCTATCATAGGAAGCTCTTACCAATTAAGCTAGGTGCCAAGCCTTGTCTTTTTTATATTTTTTGATCCCTTTCTACTATTTGTATATTTTTACTTTCTTCATTCGTTAAGTTTTATCGAGGAATTATGTTGTATTCTACATTTCATTCTTAAGTTTATAAATGGGATATTATGTTTATATTTAAGAATTTAGCTTTCCATCTATTCATTGGGTTTTCTTGTGAGATTATTACATTGTTGAAAAATCTAATTTCTTCATATCTTGCAATCTTTTCTTCAATGAGATGACATTTATTTAATATGTCAAAAAAATAGCATTTTTTATATATGGTTCCACATTTTTGTTTGGAAAATGGTGTCTCAACCTTGCAAATACATAATTTTCCTATTTATAGTAATTTTATATTTGAGCATGAAATGGTCTAAAATTTACCCCAAAGCTCCATATTACTAAATAAGCATGTTGGTAAAATTTATTCTCAAGATCATGCCTAGATTTGAACACATTAAGTTTTCCATTTTTTTAAGTTTGTAAAAAAGCTTCAAAGTCAAATTTGAATGCCTTAGAGGCATTTTTGGGTCTGAAAATGGTTGTAATTGACATATTGGGTTTTAGATTGATAGAGAACTTCATGTTATTTTTTGTGCTTCAAGTGGTTTGTCAATTATCAAAATTTATGACCTCTAGAACTTGGGTCTCTTGAAATGGGAAATATAAAAATGTATTAGAACATAAATGAGTTGTAAAAGGGAGTTACATGTGTTGGTGTGTGTTTTAACACATCTTAGGGAATCTTCAATTAAAAATAATTTGGACACCACTTTTAGCTGGTTTTAGGTCATGGATTTGTAATACCGTTTGATAGTTTCTTGTATTGTCCATTTGACAGTTTCTTGTATTTTATATCCTATAAACTAGGTGCATAAGATGGAGGTTATGTGTAAGAGTCTTATAGATATTCAATTACCTTTGAATGACTAGTTAGTGATACTTCTATTAAAAACTTACTATGCAAGTATATTGTATTCTTTTATTTCTTTCTAAATAATAAATTGGGTATCTTTGAAGTGTGCTATTTTTCTTTTGAAAGGATTTTCCCCATGTAAATCATTGGTTTTGGTATGGATGGCATTTGTTATATCCTATAAATTAGGTGCATGAGATGGAGGTTATGTGTAAGAGTCTTATATGTATTCAATTACCTTTGAATGTTTAGTTAGTGATACTTCTAAAACCCAATAAAAAATTAACCAAACACTTCCTTAACACATTTTACCCTACACTATTATAGCACATAAATTCATCAAATCATGAATGTTGATAACAATAATGTCAATGTCATTAAGAACAATAAAATATTAAAATAATAGTATAAGATTGTAGCGTCGTAAATTGTTCACCCTTAATTGGGTGGTACAATTTCATGCTTAGGTTAGCACCTACCTTAGTGTGTTGCATTTTGTATTTTAAATTCCTTTTAAGCATTTAATTAATCAATTTAATTAAATCAAAAATCCTCTTTTATCACTTCACACATCATAAAAATGGGCCCTTAACTATAAGTGCACCCCTCTTTATTTTATCTTTTTAATTAATTCATTCATCAAAGCCCTAATTATGTCATATTTTGACCTTCAAGGCCTAATTTCATATATCCAAACATCTTGCATCGTCGCATCAAGTTGGGGATCACCTTATAGTCACGATACCTTGCATCCCTAAAAATTTGGAAAAAATTTGGTCAGACCAATGTGGTTCACATCGGCCCCTACTTTTTCTCCTCAAATTTTAGGATCATGTTTTGGAAATATTATAATATTTAAAATCAACTTCGTGTAAAATTATATGATTTCTAGGTCGGCCTATGATCAAAAACAAAGTTAGGGTTTTATACATATAACCTTTCCTTTCCTCATTTGAAAGATCTGACAACTCTAGCAATTGAAGGAGCCTCTTATGAAGTAAAAGTGAAAGTTTATGTGAAGTATTCAATTAGAAAATCAAGCTTCTTATCAATTTTACATCAACCATTTTCTATTGAACACTAGATGTCACTGAGAGGGGGGGTTGAATCAGTGATTTCCAAACTTTAACCCTTTTCTAGCCTATGTGTGTAAACCGGTTAACAGATATAACGTAAAACAGACATACCGGTTAGAAGGGAGAATGACACAAATGCAACCACAAATAAAAGGGACGCCACATAATACCATATGTATGAGGAAAACCCAAGATGGGAAAAACCTCAGTGAGAAATGTTGTTGAAGACTACTGCTCCAATCCAGCCTCACAATGAAACATTCGGTTACAACATTTAGGGAACCAACCCAAGGAGTACCACTCCTTCTTTAGGGCACCAACCCAAGGAGCATCGAGCTCCAACTCAGTGATCTACAATAAACATATATCAGATACAAAAGTAATATCTTTGTTACAAAAGAACTTTGTAACTCTTATGCAAATCTCTCCTTCAGTTCTCCTCTCTTTAATCCTATGTCAGTTCTCTGCTCACCTTCTCACTCCAGCAACCTTATCTCCTGCTGAAACTAACTCTCTGTTGCAACCATACTAGTTCAACATCTTCTCCTTCTTTGTTTGTTCTTCTCTCTACTGGTTTTGCTTCCTCTCTATCACATTGTTGCTAGATTCCACCAGTATTATTCACTTTGTCAATTGTCTTCTATCTTATCACTGTCGATTCTCATCTTACCAGTTCTTCACTGCAATCTTCTAGGTCGGTTCAATCACCACCGGTGCACTCCTCTATCAATCTTAATGGCAAACTACCAGTTAACTCACTCATGTCGGTTGAACTCTTCTAACCAGTTCTCTCTCTCACACTCAGTCTCTTCTCTGATTGTCATTGAGCACTTGAATGATTGGATTTCTTCACTATCCTTCTTCTCGCATGCATCAGCACCAACTACATCTTTGGCTCGCACTCTTATAGCTTGATTTTCCTGCCTAAACTTGAGTTTGAACATTTGCACGCTAGGGTTTCTGCCATGTACTAAATCTGCATACAATCTGATCTCTGATCATTGTGACATATCATATTCAATATGATATCATGTCCTTGATCAATTTTTAACACTCAATTAATGAGAATCGCCCAACTGTTTACCTTGTGAACCATGTCTTCTCTCTTTTTGTCGTTTATAGCATGATTTCGACCTTTTGTCTAATCGATCACCTGTGTGATGCGGTTTCCTTCATCCTCTTTGATCTGCAAGATTAGTTTGTATTGGATCTATATTATTTCCTTAATCTCAAGCCACAATCCTCTGCCTTCATTCCTCGAGCTTCATAGTCATCATAAAAGTTGGACCAGACACTAACAACTTTACCGACTCACTACACCTACTTGTGCATGCATGCCACTTTAGCTCCACGTGGTCCCTTTGTTGGAATCTACCTTTGCTAGGTTGGTTATGTTGATTTGGATAGGATCATCGACCAACCACACACTCGAGTTCATCTACTGGTTCACAGACCCTATCGGTTATACCCTAACCGGTTTGCCCTCAACCTTGCGCTTTGCTTCTCTTCCGGTGGAGCACCTAAACCGGTCAGCACACATGCCAACCTACCTCATGAACATCTTCATTAGATGGGAGCCTTTTGCATATGTACTTTGTGAGTTGATGGACATACTTACCGGTAAACACCTTGATGACATCATGTCATCAGCCTTCACCAATCTCCATATGTCTTCTTCATCTATAGACCGGTTCTCGTATCAATAGGTTTGTCATAGTGACAAACATACCCTTCAATCTTTGTACCAAGAACTCATCATTGTCTACCCAATGGATCCGATGCATATCCTTGGTCTCATGCACCTAAGGCAATTTAGTGTTTCACTAATTGATCTGGTGTGAGCCTTCAAACACTTGCCTTTAACTCTTTTATCTTATCTCTGAGAACTATGATGCATTCCATGCATAATAGGAGAAGGAGATAACCTCCACTTACCAGTGGGAGTGGATCCTTGTCATTTGCATCCTGTGATGCACCAATGTGGCTTCCCTATTTGAGCAACATATCTTCAAATAGGCATATGTGAACTGGTTGGGCACATTCACTGTCAGTCATCTCTTCAAATGGTGGCTGCATCTTTATCTTGTGGGAATACTGCAATTTTACATCCACACAACACACAGGTGGCCTGCCCATACTTCACCTCCGATGTTGATGTGATTTTGGTAACATTCCCCCTCTTCATCACAATCAATAGCCCAACATCTTGCCCTCTTACAGATGTCATCATTTACCGATTGTTTAATCATATCGATCTCCTATCCATGTATTTAACACAAGTCAAACACTAACTTGTGTATTGGTGACTCCAATGGGCATTGTGTTGAATGACACACTCTTCCTTATTGGATACCATCCTATACCAGTTGACATCAATGACAACACAAATGCCAATTTTTTCATCATCAATTAAAACTTTGACGATTTTGAATAATAATAGGAAATCACTGACTGTTGATTGGCTTGTACCTCTCCCTTAGGGTTTGGTATGATTTCATGCTATTTTTGTCTTTGTATAATTTTAATAAAACTTATTTTCAGATATACATTGTTGCTTTAGATCCACTTTTGTATTTGTTATTTGAAGCATATTCATTTACATCATGTTCATTTAGGATTGTATGCTCATATCATTGGATAGAACTATTATTCTTACATTTTAGCACATTTAGGATCTTATATACACATAAGGTTCTTGCACACATTTTTTTAATACATTATTGGCTATTGTGGAAGTGAAAATCACCAAAACAAGGGGTTTGACTAAGGTAAAACACTATATAGCCACCCAAACACCATTTTTCAAGTTGCAAGTGTAGATACAGGAATCTAATGGAGGCACGATCTTTCAGAAAGACAAAACTCACAAGTGCAGTCCCAGATCCAAAAACAAGCCCCAAAACATTAGGACCAAGGCACCTAGCACCCTAGTCCTCATCATTTTTCTGTAGTTTTTAGTAGTTCAACTTGCAAGGATCTTAATCTATAGTTTTTTAGGATTCTGGCTTAGTGCAGTATTAGGTACCAAGGCACCTAGCACCCTGGTCCTGCTTAGTCAGGCTCAAATTTTGGTGACAGGTGCACATTTGAGTTTAATTTCTTGTTCTATACTTTGTATTTCAATGTCATATCTATATTTTTATGTATTTCAATTTACATATGCACTTTTAGTCATCTCCCTAGCTTACTTTATCATATAATTACATTTTACACATCTCCTCTTCATAGAAGCAAACAAATATAAACCCTAAAGATATTCCTTGACTCTCTCTTACAAGAAGTAGTCAAATTAAATCATCTCCTTAGGCTCTTTTGTATTCCAATGTGTGCATGAGAGTGGGATTAGGTCTTATTTTACTATATTCCATTTTCATCCTACACAAAGATCAATAATTTGGAAGTGTGACTAAATTAACTTGACCTAAATTGCAAGAACCTAGTCCCAAAGAGGAAAGCTTAAACTATGGAATTCATGTTGAATAAATATTTACATTTAAGTGTTTGGTAGAAGTATACGACTCTTTATGTCTAGTGAGATTATCAAATATAGAAAGGGAAATGAAGCCACTTAAACTATTGGACTTGAGCCAAAGGCTTCTTATGTTAACAAGATTTGAAATTGTAGATGTAATCATATCATTTGGTTCATTGGCATAAAGGTGAAGATTAACAAGGCAATAAAGTGTGTCCAATGAAGGTGGGATTACCCCAATTGACATGTTGTAGGATAGCTAGACCAATTCAACAAGTTTAGAGAGATTGGCCATGGAGAGAGGAATCTCAACTTCAATAGAGGTATCGTACAGATCAAGACACTTCAAGGATGACACATTCCCTATAGCAGATGGAAACTTACCATCAATTCTGGTATCTAAGAGAATAAGATCCTTCAAGGATGATATATTCCATATAGCATTTGTAATCTCACCTTTGATAGAAGTATCATACATATAAAGATTCTCCAAGTATAGCACATTCCCTATAGAAAATGGAATCTCACCTTCAATTTTGATATTTGAGAGAAGAAGATCCTTCAAAGATTGCATATACCCTATAGCACTTGGAATCTCACCTTCAATTTTTGTATTTGAGAGAAGAAGATCCTTCAAAGTTGACATATTCCCTATAGCAATTGGAATCTCACCTTCAATTTTGGTCAGTAATAGATCAAGATTTTGCAAGGACAACAAATTCCCTATAGAAGTTGGAATCTTACCTTCAATTCTTGTTTGTGAATCTTGTACATTTAAAAGAAAAAAATTAAGTCATGCATAAAGTAGAAACATCATTTCAATTCTTGTTTGTGAATCTTGTACGTGGAGTTTCAATAATTTTATCCTAATATCATTCCATCTCCATGCATCTCAAAGGTATGAACATGATAAACAATCTTCACTATTAGCTGACATTTGTTTTCCCTAGTCCATGAAGAATTGATATTGTTGCTTTTGATTTTAGGAATTTATACTTCCCAATCAACATTTTGGTAAATTAATGGTGTGATGCAAAATTTTGATTCAAAAAAATAGCACTGTTGAAACCAAAGTAATCATATCTAATATGCACCATTCATTATCCTAGTTTAGACCCACAAATGCATAAATGACATAGGCCACTTCTATGCATGCGTATATGAACCAAACACTTTAAAATTCTAGGTTGATGGTTTCATCCATTTTTAACCATTATGATTCAATTAGATTGTAATTTATTCCACATTACAAGCTATGTTAGTGTATTTAAGCACTAGGGTATGTGCAAGATCATGGGGGGCCAAAAAGTGGCAATGGAGAAAAAAATACATTTTAAACCTTTCCAAACACGCCAAAATCCACTTTGATTTTTTCTTTGGGTTGGCCAAAATTTAAATTTGGTTTGGTAATACCAAACCAAATCGGATATCCATTAATATTGGATATCTGATAATATATCGGATATCCAATTTGTGATGTCACTATTGTGATGTCATACTTTTTCAAATCGGATATCCATTTTTCTCAACATAAAAAATATACTTTAGTAAAATGGGCATAACTTTTGTGTTTCTTATCAAAATTTTGATTTTTCATAGGCTTTGGAAAGGTAATTCAGAGACCTATCAAATGGATGAGGTAATTTTATGATATTATAGACCAAAAAGTAATTATAATCATTTGAATTTAGTCCTTCAATTTTGAAACTTTAAATACTCACAAATTTTGCATACAAAGTCTCATTTTTATCCTATCACCTCCTTTATCTATCACTTGTCTATCTATACTTATATAATATATTTTATATATCTCTTTCTTATCTAATTATGTCACTTATTTTCTCATCCCATCTAGATAAATAAATTCCCAAGTTACATGCATCTCTACATATATCTCCATCTTTCCATTCCTATCTCTCTCTCTCCCACTCCTTCATTTTCCCTCCTTATTTCTATATTTCTCTCTAATAATCTCTCTTCTCTCTATTTATCTCCCTCCTATACGTTATCCTACCTATACTTATATATTAGTTGTCTCTATCACCTCCTTTCTCTCCCTATCTTGTCCCCTCTATCTCTATATCCCTATAGATCTATCTCCATGTATATTTATATCTCATTATCTCTAAATCTCACTTATTCACTCCATCTCTCCCTCCATTTGTCTTGCTCTCTCTATCACTTTCTATCCATATCTATCTCTATCTCCATCTTCACATCTCCATCTCTTTCCCTATCAATCTCTCTTGTTATATGTTCCTCTATCTTTATATATCTTCCTCTATACATGATTAATCTACTTCTATGTCTCTTCCTCTATTACCCTCTTGAAGTATCTTTCCCTTTCTCTACCTTTATATCTTTATTTACTCCATCTTTATATATCTTTGTCTCTCTCCACACATCCTTCTCTATAGTGCCTTTATATATCTCTATATCTTCCTCTTTCTCTCTCTCTCCCTCTCTATCTATACCTATCTATAATCTCTATCTCTCTTTCTCACTCTCTTGCACTATCTATATCTCTCTATCTCTTCCCTTTTCTATCTATCTCTTTACCACTCTCTATCAATTTTTCTCCATCTCTTCATATATTTATCTTTGTCTTTACCTCTCTCTTTCTCTATATCTATTCATCTTGCTCTCCTTTTATCTTCATTTTTTATCTCTATCTTCCTCTCTCCTTTTCAATATCTAGATATGTCTACCTCTTTATATCCATCCTTGTCCTTTATTTTTTCTCCCTCTCACTTCATACTCCTTAATATCTATATCTCTATTTATGTCCTTGTCCTTTAGTTCTTTTCCCTCTCTTTAGTTCTTCATCTCTCTTCACCCTTACATCTCTCCTTATTTGAAACTTAGTATATATGGTCTCCTAAGGGGTTATATCATGTCCTAAGGGGTCATATAATATCATATGACCCCTTAGGACACAATATGACTTCTAACGACGCCATATGGTCTCCTAAGTGGTCATATGGTGTCCTAAGGGGTCATAAAACACCATATGACCCCTTAAGACACCATAAGACCCCTAATGACATCATATGGTGTCCTAAAGGGTCATAAGACACCAAATGACTACTTAGGACACCATACGACCCCTAATGACACAATATGTTGTCCTAAGGGATTATAGGACACCATATGACCCCTTAGGACACCATACGACCCATAGCACCATATAGTGTCCCAAGGGGTCATATAGTGTCCTAAAGAGTCATATAATGCCATATGAGCCATTAGGACACAATACGACCCATGACGACACCTAAGGAGTCATATAGTGTCCTAAGGGGTCATAGAACACCATATGACCCCTTAGGACACCATATGGTACCATGCAATCCCTTACAACACCATATGGTGTCCTAAGGGGTCATATAACACCATATGACCCCTTATAACACAAGAAGACCCATAACAACATGATATGGTGTCCTAAGGGGTCATATGGTGTCAGGAGACACCATATGAGCCCTTAGAACACAATATGACCACTAACGATACCTAAGGGGACATATGGTGTCCTAAAGGATTATATGATGTCCTAGGAACCTTTAGGACACAATATGACCTCTTAGCACACCATACAACCACTAACGACACCATATGGTGTTCTAAGGGGTCGTAGGACACCATATGACCCGTTAGGACACAATATGACCCCTAACAACACCTAAAGGTCATATTGTGTCCTAACAGGTTATAGGACACCATATGACCCCTAACGACACTATATGGTGTTTTAAGGGGTCATATTATGTCCTAAGGGGTCATAGGACACCATATGACCCCTAACAACACAAAATGACACGTAACAATGCCTAAGGGATCATATGTTGTTCTAAGGGGTCATAGGACACCATATGACCCCTTAGCACACCATATGACCCCTAATGACACCATATGGTGTCCTAAGGGTTCATATGGTGTTCTAAGGGGTCATAGAACACCATATGACCCCTTAGGACACCATATGACGCATAATGACACTATATGGTGTCCTAAGGGGTCATAAGACACCATATGACCCCTTAGGAGACCATACGACCCATAACAAAATAATATGGTGTCCTAGAGAGTCATAGAACACCATATGACCCCTTAGAACACCATACGACACATAACATCACCATTTGGTATTTTAAGGGGTCATAAGACACATTATTACCCCTTAGGATATAATATGACCCCTAATGACATCATATAGTGTCCTAAGGGGTCATAGGACACCATATGACCCCTTAGGACACCATATGACACCATACCACCCTTTACGACACCATATGGTGTCCCAAGGGTTCATATGGTATCCTAAAAGGGTCATATAATACCATATGACCCCTTAGAGCACAAGAAGATCCATAACAATATGATATGGTGTCGTAAGGGGTCATATGGTGTCATGAGACACCATATGACCCTTTACAAAAAAATATGACCCCTAACGATACGTAAGGGGTCATATGGTGTCCTAAGAGGTTATATGATGTCCTGGGAACCTTTAGGATACAATATGACCTCTTAGCACACCATACAACCCCTAACAACACCATATGGTGTCCTAAGGGTTCGTAGGACACCATATAACCCGTTAGGAAACAATATGACTCCTAACAATACCTAGGGGTCATATTATGTCCTCATGGGTCATAGGACACCATATCACCCCTAAGGACACTGTATGGTGTAATAAGGGGTCATATTGTGTCCTAAGGGGTCATAGGACACCATATGACCCCTTAGCACACCTTACGACCCCTAATGAAACCATATGGTATCCTAAGGGGTCATATAGTGTCCTAAGGGATCATATAATGCCATATGACCCCTTGAGACACCATACGACACATAATGACACCATATGGTGTCCTAAGGGGTCATATGGTATCCTAAGGGATGATAGGACACCATATGACCCCTTAAGAGACCATACAACCCATAACAACATAATATGGTGTCCTAGAGGGTCATAGAACACCATATGACCCCTTAGAACACCATACAACCTATAACAATGACATGTCATGTCCTAAGGGGTCATAAGACACAATATGACCCCTTAGGACATAATATGACCCCTAACAATGTCATATAGTGTCCTAAGGGGTCATACAAAACCATATGACCCCATAGAACACCATATGACCCATTAGAACATCCTATGACCCTTTACGATACTATATGGTGTCCTAAGGGGTCATATGGTATCCTAAGGGGTCATATAAAACCATATGACCCCTTAGAACACCATATGACCCCTTAGAACACAAGAAGACCCATAACGACACGATATGGTGTCCTAAGGGGTCATATGGTGTCATGAGACACCATATGACCCCTAAGCACACAATATGACCCCTAACGATATCTAAGCGGGTCATATGGTGTCCTGAGGGGTTATATGATGTCCTAAGAATCTTTAGGACACAATATGACCCCTTAACACACCATACAACCCATAACCACACCATATGGTGTCTACTATATGACCTGTTAGGACACAATATCAGCCCTAACAATACCTAAGGGGTCATATTGTGTCTTAAGGGGTCATAATACACCATATGACCCCTAATGACACTGTATGGTGTCCTAAGGGGTCATATTATGTCTTCAGCGGTCATAGGACACCATATGACCCCTCACGACACAAAATGACACCTAACGATATCTAAGGGGTCATATGGTGTTCTAACGGGTCATAGGACACCATATGACCCTTTAGCACACCATACAACCCTTACTGACACAATATGGTGTCCTAAGGGGTCATATGGTATCCTAAGGGGTTATAGAACACCATATGACCCCTTAGGACACCATATGATGCATAATGACACCATATGGTGTCCTAAGGGTCATAGGACACCATATGACCCCTTAGGAGACCATACAACCCATAACAACATAAAAATGGTGTCCTAAGGGGTCATAGAACACTATATGACCCCTTAGAACACCATATGACCCCTAATGATGTCATATAGTGTCCTAAGGGGTCATAGGACACCATGTGAACGCTTAGAACATAATACAACCCCTTAGGACACAATAGGACCCCTTAGGACACAATATGACCCCTTAGGACATAAAATAAATCCTAACGACACATAAGGGGTCATAGGACACCATACGACACATAACATCACCAAATGGTATCCTAAGGGGTCATATGGTGTCCTAAGGTGTCATAGGACACCATATGACCCCTTAGGACATCATATGACCCATAACACCATATAGTCTCCCAAGCATATGGTGTCCTAAGGGGTCATACAACACCGTATGACCCATTAGGACATAATAAGACCCCTAACGACACCTAAGGGGTCATATAGTGTCCTAAGGGTTCATAGGACACTATATGACCCCTTAGGACACCATACGACTCCTTGCGATACCATATGGTGTCCCAAGGGGTCGTATGGTATCCTAAGGGGTCATTTAACACCATATGACCCCTTAGAACACAAGAAGACCCATAATTGCATGATACGGTGTCCTAAGGGGTCGTAGGACAACATATGACCCGTTAGGGCACAATATGACCCCTAAGAATAGCTAAGGGGTCTTGTTGTGTCCTGAGGGGTCATAGGACACCATATAACCCCTAACGACACTGTATGGTGTCCTAAGGGGTCATAGGACACCATATGACCCCTAGCAACACTGTATGGTGTCCTAAAGGGTCATAGGACACCATATGGCCCCTAACGACACAAAATGATGCCTAACGATACCTAGGGGGTCATAAGACACCATATGACCCCTTAGCACACCATCCAACCCCTAATGACACCATATGGTGTCCTAAGGGGTCATATGGTGTCCTAAGGGATCATAGAACACCATATGACCCCTTAGAACACCATACAACACATAATGACACCATATGGTGTGCTAAGGGGTCATAGGACACCATATGACCCCTTAGGAGACCATACGACCCATAACAACATTATATGGTGTTCTAAGGGGCCATAGAACACCATATGACCCCTTAGAACAACATACAACCCATAACAACACCATGAGGTGTCCTAAGGGGTCATAAGACACAATATGACCCCTTAGGACATAATATGATCCCTAACGACACCTAAGGGGTCATATAGTTTCCTAAGGGGTCATAGGACACCATATGACTCCTTAGCACACCATACAACCCCTAATGATGCCATATGGCATCCTAAGGGGTCATATGGTATCCTAAGGGGTCATAGAACACCATATGACCCCTTAGGACACCATATGACACATAAAAACACCAAATAGTGTCCTAAGGGGTCATAGGACATCATATGATCCCTTTGGACACCATATGATCCATAACAATACCATATGGTGCCCTAAGGGGTCATAGAACACCAGATGACCCCTTAGGACACCATATGACCCATAATGATACCATATGGTGCCCTAAGGGATCATAATACACCATATGACCCCTTAGAACACAATATAACCCCTAACAACATCATATAGTGTACTAAGGGGTCATAGGACACCATATGACCCCTTATGACATAATATGACCCCCAACAACATCATATAGTGTCCTAAGGGGTCATATGATGTCCTAAGGGGTTATAGAACACCATAAGACCCCTTAGGACACCATAAGATCTATAACGACATCATATGATGTCCTAAGGGGTCATATGGTGTTCTAAAGGGTCATGGGATACCATTTGACCTCTTAGGACATAGTATGACCCATAACAAAACCTAGTGGATCATATGGTGTCTAAGGGGTCATACGATGCCCTGTCACCCCTTAGGAGACAATATGACCCTTAGCACGCCATACAACCCCCAACAACACCATATGGTGTCCTAAGGGGTCATAGGACATTATATGACCTGTTACGACACAATATGACCCCTAACAATACCTAACGGGTCATATGGTGTCCTAAGGGGTCATATGGTGTTCTATGAGCCTTTAGGACACCATATGGTGTTGTTAGGGGTCATATGGTATCATATGGTGTCGTTAGGGGTCATATGGTATCCTATGACCCCTTAGAACACCATAAGACCCATAACAACATCATGTGGCATCCTAAGGTGTCATATGGTGTCCTAAAGGTTCATGAGATACCATATGACCCTTTAGGAGACAATATGACCCCTAACAACACCTGAGGGGTCATATGGTGTCCTAATGAGTCATATGATGTCCTATGGCTCTTTAAGATAAAATATAACTCCTTAGCACACCATATATCCCCTAACGATACCATATGGTATTCTAAGGGGTTATGAGATGCCATATGGTATCCTAAGGTGTTATAAGATACTATATGACTCGTTAGGATACAATATGACCCCTAACAACACCTAAGGGCTCATAGGACACCATATGAACCCTTAGGACAAAATATAACCCCTTACAACACCTAATGGGTCATATGGTGTCCTAAGTGGTCATATGACATCCTATGACCCCTTAAGACACAATATGACCCCTTAGCACACCATACAACCACTAACAACATCATATGTTGTCCTAAGGGGTCATAGGACACCATATGGCTTGTTAGGACACAATATGACCTCAAACAACACCTAAGGGATCATATATTGTCCTAAGGGGTCATATGGTGTCCTAAGGGGTCATAGGACACCATACGATCCATGATGACACCATATGGTTTCCTAAGGGGCTATAGTATGCCATATGACCCCTTAGGACACAATATGACCCCTAACGACACCTTAGGGGTCATATGGTGTCCTCAGTGGTCATATGATATCTTATGACCCCTCAGCACACCATACGAACCCTAACGACACAATATATTGTCCTAAGGGGTCATAGGATATGATATGACCCATAACAACACCATATAGTGTTTTAAGGAGTCGTATGGTGTCCTAAGAGGTCATATGACACCATATGACCCTTTAAGACACAATATGACTCCTTAGCAGACCATATGACCCCTAACAACATCATATGGTGTCCTAAGGGTTCATAGGACACCATATGACTCATTAGGACACAATATGACCCCTAACGACACCTAAGGGGTCATATGGTAAAGTTAGAGGTGAGGATAGGTATGAAAAAGAGATGGCATTTGGGGAAGGGAGAATTAGAGAGAGTTGGGGTAATTAGGGGTTGGGAGGAGAGGGGAGATGGGAAAGTATCAACAAAGGGAGAGAGGGAGAGATGATCAGAGAGGTTCAAAGAGAGAGGTCTAGAGAGAGGTAATTAGGGGAAGGGGACGGGGGGGGAGAGGGAGGTAGTATCAACAAAGGAAGAGGAGGGAGAGATGGGGAGAGAGCCCCCTAATTACCCTCTCTCTAGTCCATCTCTTTGTTAATACTTCCCTCTTCCCCTCTGCTCCCCCTAATTTTCCTCTCTCTATCACTCTCTTCACCTCTCTCCACATCTCTCCCTCTCTCCTTTTGTTGATACTTACTCTTCTCCCTCTCTTCTTATCCGATAATTACACCCAACTCTCTCTCACATTATTTCTTTCCCTCAATTACCCTCGATCAACTCTCTCCTCCTATGGGTTTATATATACTTCTCTCTCCCTCACCTCTGTCCCCATCTCTCTTCTCTCTTTGTTGATACTTCCTACCCCCTAATAATCTCAAACTCTCATATCTCATTCTCTCTTCACCCCAATCATCCCTCCCTCTCTCTCTCTTTACCTTCCACCTAATTACCTCTATCTCTCTCTCTCTCACACTCTCTCTTCCCCCCAATTAATCTCTCCTTCTCACCTCTCTCCCCCTCTACTTTTTTTAATACTTCCCTACGCCTCTCCTTGTCTCCTCTAAATTTTGTTGCTAGAGATGAGAAGGAAATGTAGAGAGACTAGTCTAGATCTTAGGGAAGAGAGAGTGACATAGAGGAGGAAATTATGAAGAGGGAGAAATGTAAGCACCTTGTAGAGCTTGATAGAATGAATGAGGTATTCAATGACAGTTAGAGATATAGGTCTAGAGAGAGATGTATAAGTATGGACAAAAGAGAGGGAGGAAGAAACAAACAGGTGGAGTGATAGGTTTAGGAGAGAGAGGTGGAGAAAGGAACAAACATAGATAACATGGCTTATCAAAATTTATCGAACTTAATAAAATTCATAAATTTTCTATTATTAATTATTTATTTAGTTTATTTTGAGATGATTGTTACAAAAATTCATGCAATGGGGAAATCATATGAAAAAGTCACGAGTTTTTTATGTTTTAAAAATGAAGGA
The DNA here is from genome assembly GCF_030272615.1 of Cryptomeria japonica. NCBI lineage: Eukaryota > Viridiplantae > Streptophyta > Pinopsida > Cupressales > Cupressaceae > Cryptomeria > Cryptomeria japonica. Next base: position 632,832,757 of record NC_081412.1, read on the forward strand.
TGAATTTAAATGAATTATAATTATTTTTTAAAGCAAATAATTGAAAATATACCTATTCCATATCATAGAGCTCTTAATTACCTTTCCAATGCCTGTAAAAAATCAAAATTTTGATAAAAAATGCAAAAGTTGTGCCCAATTTACTAAAATATATTTTTTTATTTTTTCAAAAACGGATATCCGATTTTTAAACATAATTTTTCCCTCCATCTTTTCGTTCGGGTTTACTTTGGGATTTGGCTTGGAAGTGACAAGCCTGGAAAGTCAATTGAAAAAATGTGTTTTTTCAGTATTCCTTGATTTTCCAGACTCCATTTGGAAGAGGTGAGATTACCAGCCCATAAGAATTTCCTAGCTAGAGAGTCCAAACCCTTCAAGAACCACTTAGGAGCCACCTGAAGCATACATTGATAGGTCGGCAAAGCCTGAACCACTAACTCAATCAGTAGAACCCTCCCTGCAAAGGATAACCATCTATGAGTCCAGTGTTCAACCATGGAGTGGAATTTATCCAAGATCCCCTACCACGACTCCCTAGGGGGGTTGCTAGGAGAAATAGGAATACCCAAATACATCAGGGGTAGGGAGCCAACTTGGAATCTCAAGATAAGAGCAATCCTCCTCTGAATAGACTCAGGAGTGTTGAAAAAGGGGATGGAAGATTTATCCTCATTGATCATCTGGCTAGATGCTGCAAGATAAACATCTAGGACCTTACACAGATTCGAAGCTTCATTGATCCGAGCAAGCCCCATCAGGGTTGTATCATCCACAAACTGCAGGTGAGACTATGGCTACAAGTCATTCCCCCATCTCCAACCCTGAAAAAAACCCCAGCCCACATTATGCTTAATCAGCCACCCCAAACCCTCAGCAAGAAGAATGAATAAATAAGGGGAGAGAGGATCTCCCTGGCGGAGACCCCTAGAAGCACCAAATAGCTTAGTATGGTCTCCATTGATGAGCGCAGAGAAAGAGGTGGATGTAACACAACTCATAACCCACTGGATCCACTCTTCCACAAAACCAAAATCCCTGAGGATCTTCTAAAGGAAGGACCACCGAACTCTATTGTACGCATTAGCCATATCCAGCTTGATAAACATAGCTTTTTCCTTGGATGTTGCCATAGAATGAATGGTCTCCGTAGCAATGACCACCCCATCCAGAATTTGGCACCCTTCCACAAACCCACTCTGCTCCTCAAAAATAACATTCCCCAAGCACTTCTTCAATCTATCCGCTATCAACTTAGAGATGATCTTATAAATCACATTGCAGAGGGAGATTGGGTGGAACTGACCTAACTAGTCGGCCCCTTCGCACTTGGGGATTAGGGCAATGAAGGTCGCATTCAATGCCCTAAGCATATGTTTATTCCTCTGGGACTCTTGGACTACTTCCAATAAATCCAGCTTAATTATATCCTAGAACTCTTGAAAGAACTCAACCGGGAACCCATCCGGTCCAGGAGCCTTTCCTTTCCTCATGTGGAAGACAATCCTCTCAAGTTCTTCCAGTAAAATAGGACACAAAATTTGCTCATTCATCTCCCTTGAGACAAGAGAAGGGATGCAATCCAGAACCAGATTCTCCTCCACTGTTTCCCCCTGAGAGTCCTCCCTAAAGAGGGACTGGAAAAACTGGAGAGACTCCCTAGACATCTCTTGCAAGGATAAGCACTGCTCACCTCTATCATTAACTAGTACAGAAATGGAATTTCCATGTCTTCTTGCTTTCACTAAGTTGAAGAAGAAAGCAGTGTTCTTGTCCCCCTCCTTCAGCCAGTCAATATGACCTCTTTGCTTCCAATATATTTCTTCCTGAAGCTCCCATTCCTTAGCCACCTTGATAGCCCTGTCTTCCTCTCTAAGCAATTCCTCAGACAACCCATGCTCCCTAATTTTACTGGTGATCTCATTCAATGCAATTTGAGCAGCTTTCTCCTCATGAAAAATGTTCCTGAAACCTTGACGATTCCACTATTTAAGCTGAAGCTTAACAAATTGCAGCTACTTGGCAAAAGAGTACATGGCAGTGCTAAAGGCCGGTCTCCCTTTCCTCCACTAGTCCTCAACAAGAACCTGCAACGACGGGTCCCAAAGCCACATAAGTTGGAATTTGAATGAAGGCGAATGGGCAACCCAAGCCAAAGATGAAACCAACTTGATGGGCTAGTGATCTGACCCTCTCCAGTCAAGAATCTTAGAACATGTGGACCACCCCCCACCGATCCAAAAATAGGAAACCAAAAAATAATCCAATCATTCAGCAATCCAATTCTCTCCCACCCTCTTGTTGTTCCAAGTGAACAAACCATTGCTAGGCTTGACGTCAACTAGCTGCAGCAAGGAGATACTATCTTGGAAAAGGAAAGAAGAAGGTTCCAACTGCATTACCCCCCCCTTCTTTTCACTCAACTCCAGGATGGCATTGAAGTCTCCTGCCATAATCCAAGGATGAAAAGGGGCCAACCTTCGCACACCTGACACATGTGACCATAAGCTTTGCTTACCCTGAAAAATCAGTGGGAGCATAGATATTCGAAAACAAGATGAATTCCCCAATCTCAAGACTATCCAGCACCCCAAATAAAGAGGATCTCGAGGCAACCCACCAGATAGGGCGGAACCTTAAAGGGTACCAAAGACAGGCCACCCCTCCCAAGGAACTAGTTGCCCCAACACACTGAAACTTGCCTCGCCCCTACAGCTTTGGTACGAGACCCATCATACTATCCATAGTAAGTTTAGTTTCTTGCAAGAAAAGGACATCAGGTGAGTGATTCCTAATCAAATCCTGAACTACTTTTTGTCTAGGGTCATTATTCAAGCCCCTTACATTCCATAAGAGCACAATCATTTAGGAGGGTTGGAAAAGTGTGAATCCAAAGTCTTCACTAACCCTAACTCAACCAAATTCTCACCCATCAATTTGATCTTATCCAGATCCTTCTTTCTGCGAACCTTTGAGCTCTTCTCTGAAGCACTTTTCTTAATATCTCTCTGATATAGACCCAGGTGAACAACTGTCTTATTAATTTTAGCCCCAACCAGTTCCAATTTCGAAGCTATCAGAGAACCCTCCCCCTTAGCTAGGTTCACCTCAATAACAGGAGCCAGCCCGAACTGTCTGGTCCATCTCCATCTACTGGCTTCCAACCACTAGCAAGGCCTAGAAAGATTCCTCCATCACACTTTCCAGCACCCCTCTTGATGCACCCTAATCTAGAGGGGTAAACCCCGAGTTAACTTCCTGATGGCTCAGGTCATCCAGGGCCTCAAATCTGTTAAAGGTATCCTCCTCACGTCTCTCCTGTAAGGGTCTCTTTTGTCCTCTATTCCCATTCTTTGTCTTAACTGAGACAAAACCATCAGCACCCTCTACCACACCCGACATGACAACTTTCCCTTTCTCAACCCTATCAAGGCTCAATTCTGACTGCTGAGGTTGTCTCACTACCGGTTTGTATCTAGGACACTTATGTTGTAAATGACCATACTCATGATACAGATGATAATGAAATGGTAAAGTCTCATAATCTAGCTGTTGAACCCATGAATAAGAGCCTACACACATATCTATAGCATCTGGCAAGGGTTTACTAAGATCAATTTCAACATAGATATGTGCAAAGGTCATTACCTTTCTCCCCAGAGTTTGTGATGAGGATCCCACTGGCCTCCCAAGCAGAGTAGCGAGCATCTGTAGCACATCCTCTCAACAGCATTCCACTAGAAGACGTGGTAACCAAACCCACAACGGAACTCTATTTGGGAGCTCCTCTGAAGGATTAAACCCCGCATGCCAAGGTTTAATGAATAATCCCACCTGGTTGTAAAAATACGGACCTCCTTCAAAGACCCTATTGCGATCGTCCATGCAGTTGAACATAACCATGAAATAGTTATTTGTCGGCAGCATAATCTCCATTTCCCCTTCTGGTGCCCTTGTCCGCTATGCCCAGTTTTCCAAAAACTACAATGAAACCCTCATTCCCAAGAACTTGTAGTATAGCAAGTGATTTGAAAAGTATTCAATGTCATCAGCTATAATCTCAGGAGGGATGATCAACTTCGGCCTCTCACTGCATCTCTCCAGGCAACCATTAATTTTCACCATGCGTGAGCTACCAGCACTCCCAGAGCCCAAATCAAAAGAGAATAGGGTATTGTTAAACATCTTTACATTCTGAAATGGGGGTTTTGAGCCCACCGCAACACGGAAATCCATAGCTGGAACCGCTTATGAGGCTTCCCCACCCAAAGTCACCATCAGGGCACACAAAAATAAAAAATAAAAACAAGGACAACGACTGAGGGCCCACACCCCTAGGTCTCCCCACGGGGCTTAGCACCCAAGACCCCTCCCCTCACCCGCACCACCAAGGATCGGCCGACCTAAAACCCCAAACCCCCGGGAAAGCTTCGACTGTAGTAGCAGAATCCCACCCCCGCTCAACCCTCCCACCTCCCGGCGACCACCCCCATAGCCACCACCGAGCCCTAGCAACTCCTTCCTCCTCCGTCTTCCCCCGACACCCAACACTTCCCCCCCCCACGCGAACCCACACCAGCGCCGCCTAGGAGCTAGGGCTGCGAAACCCTAGCTCGGCCTCCTACGCAAACCTGCATGAAGGCCATCCTTAGAGAAATCAATATTGTAATAAAATTATTGTCTTATAAATATCTTAATTTATTAACTATTTAATTTAATTTTTTGAATTTTTAATATTTTTTTCCTTAAATATATATATATCTCGAATTAGTAATTATTAATTGACTTTTAAATAAAAGGTTACAAAGAAATATTAAAAAATATTTGAAAATATTTTTAATTGATTACACATATTTTGAATAATATTTTAATCTTAAATATTTTCTTATAAACATTTATAATAATTTAAAATAATGTTCACATTATGTAAATTCACCAAAGATCTATTTAATACAATTCTAATTTATTCTATTTTTTATGTCAATTAAGTGACTTTAATTTTTTGGGAAGAGTCGACCAAAAGAAAGTGAGTCTATGTTAGGTGGCTAACAATGACTGAAAATGAATACTCACAGTTTGGTTTGGCTCTAAATGCTTCAAGTCCCTACCTCACAAATGTTTGTAGTACAATTCTAATTTATAATATATTCTAAATCAATTAATTGACTTTAATTTGTTAGGAAGAATCGCTCACAAGGAAATCAATCTATATTAGCTAGCCATCAATGACTGAAAATGATAACTCATGATTTGATTTGACTCTTAATTTTTTAAGTGGCTACCTAAAAAATATTTGAAATACAATTGTATTTTCTAATTCAATTATATGACCTTTTGGTTTTTCCGAAAAGGATCACTAGAAAGAAAGTCTAAATTAGGTGGCCATAAATGACTGAAAATGAATACTTGCGGTTTGATTCGACTCTGAATGCTTTAAGTCGCTACCTTGAAAACGTTTCGAATACGCATTTGGGCATTCAATTTGCATTCACTGGTTAAATCGAGTAGTCGTTTGCCGTGTTGAACAAGGACAAGCTCGGTGAGCGTGACAAATGCATCACCCGATGGATTATCATCTGTTTGAAAATTACGGCTACCCCTTTCACCGTTGATTTTGAAAAAATACTCCAGTTTTCCTGTGAAAACCTTTGGTCGTGTTTCTTCTAATATAATCGTTGATTTAAGTCAACTTTCACTTTATAGAGGACATTAGAAATATTTTATATTATAATATGGTATATTGACTTGTAATGAAATATATTATTGAAAAAGAAATAAAGTTAATTATATGGAATAAATACATGGTCATTATTGATTTCTTTTACATATATGGATCTAGAAAGTTAGAACGATAAATCATTAATTGAAATATCAATAAATTTGAATGGTATCATAGATGAGAAGTTTATCAAGTAAAGTGTACATTATGACTTTTATAATTGTTAATTTAGGTTGCATTTAACATCATGACAATATGACATGCATGAAAGAAAGAATCCATACAAAGAATCGTTGTAAGTTGATTGGGTTTTTAACAATTCTAATACAATTTACCTGGCTTCAATTGTTATTGACAAAACACAATCTATTTCATGCATTTTTATAAAATCTAATCATATTACATAATTATAATGATGTTATAGAATATTTTTTCAAAGACAGTTCTCTCAATTTCCCCATGTTTCAATTAGTGATTTGTATTTGAATAAAGGTCCAAAAGGTAAATGTTGAAATAAATAAAATAAATCCAAGTGAATTTAATGGTCAAAGGTTTAGTAATTGAGCATATATATGTCTTATCTATTAGGAATTAGGTTCCATCAACCTTATAAATCCTATGTAGATAATTACTCCTAAAATTGTTTTTAATTTCCACCAGGGAAGATGCATTCACTAAGAAATAGTCTTATTTAGACACATTTGGATATTTGTACCTAATAAGGGGTGTGGGGCCACTTACATACCACTATTGTCGCCACCCAAAGATCCTCCAATTAGATTTTAGGGTTCATGCCCCCATAGAGAATTTTTTTTTAAAAATGCATTATAAAATATCGCAATTTTGTAGTTGTAAAGTGGAAAATTGAATCCTAGTGACTCCCCACCTAGGAGAAAGAAAGGAAGTCACTAGGATGATTTTCACTTGGGAGAAATTTACATTCAAAAGAGGTGCTTGAATCCACTTGATTCAAATCCAAAGGGAGTAAGGATGTGAATACCAAGTGGATTGCAAGGGTTGAAGTGTGATTTTCCCTCTTTTGTAAATGGGAAAGTTGATTTGATGACTATGTGGGAAAGGGAGATAAAATAAGTGAAATGAGGAGCTACCAGTTCTGGATTGCATTGTAACTACGGATTTGAGATATTTAGACTGATATGGATCTTCCTTGCAAATTAGGAGAAAATTCGTTACGACCCTATTGAAAGTGCACACAATCCTCCGAAAAATCCATGAAATGAAAAGTGATGACATCTTGCTCTAAGAGGCTGCCCTCTAGTTCCAAGAATGTCCCACTGTACAAGAGAGGGAATACTCTTCAAGAAAGGATAGGATAGGTGAAAAGAGATATCTTTCTATAAGTATAAAGGAGATCCTTGGAGGAGAAGAGATATTTGTTCAAAAGACATCCCCCTCCAATAGGAGTTGTCTTAGACAAATATAATATCATCTAGATCAAAGAAAAGGAGAGAACAAGAATGCAATCCTTCCTCCTATTCCTAGGTGAAAGGGATTCTTAATGAGGGATGACTCACTTTTATCCCCAAGAGGGATGGGTGAATTTATCATAGATGTACATTACCAAGTGTGAAAGAGGTTGTAGTCAAGGACTTACACCTCTTGTATAAGAGAGAACCCATGAGGAAACCACCAATAATTTTGCACAAGGAATGACATCAAGTAATATAACTCACACCATCCACAAAATAGGGAAAAGTGGATCCCTAGAGAAAGAGAGAGAGGTATCATTACCCCCCAAGTGTAGGGACAATGAGAAGAACTTACACAATCTTTAAGAGATAGATTAAACATAATCAAATGCACAATGTACTTTCACAAATGCATGGAAGGAAAGACATTAGTATATGTAAAATACATGTCTCAAGAAGTGGTAATCTTCGAAAGGAAGAGAGAAAAATCATCGCATATTTCCCAAGGGGGATTCATTATAAAAGCATACCATTGTAAGACATGATAATCACATATAAAAAATGCAGCCCCTAAAGGAAATAATGATAAATGAGAAAGAAAGAAAGGGAAAGGAGTGAAAATCCTTGCCCCGCAAGTGAGGAGAAGAAGGGGAAAACAATACACATCTTTTGATGGTGATTATTGTGAAGCAAGATACCTTCCTAATGGAACAAATCCTCTCAAGGAAGGAATACGTACTTCTCAAGAGATCATTCAATGCTAAGGGGCATATCATACTTGTGAATAATCGAAACCATAAAAGTGGTAAGTTTTCCAAGAGAATGAAAGAAAGAGTGCACTAGTCGCCAAGTTTCAACTCTTAAACAATCTCTAATTCTATACAATATCTCATACGTTTTGGCAACACTAGGATAATATCAATTAGTGGAAATGGCTAGGATGGAAAGGTTACATGAGCTATTTTGTATCTTCTATTGTATGAACTCTATAGTGTATCCAAGTAGGTATCCTTGGAACCCGGTATGGACATCCATCAAAGGTTAAAATAAGGGTTATTTTTAGTAAATGATGTAGAAGAAAGTTCATAGTAGACATGTATGCAAAAGAAGAAATTCTAGATAATACATGTGAGAAATATGAGAAAATGCATCAAGAAATTATAGGTTCTATAGGTTTATTAGACAAGGTTACCTCTTATTAACTTCCTATTAAATATATCTAAAGAATATTTTTCTTCACATCAATATCATTTGAAATTTATAATAAAATTATTATTCTTAACATTATTTCCTTCTTGTAAATGTTTAATTTTCTACTATTATCACATCATCATCTCATCTGCAACCTAGTTTGGCATCTACCACCATAATTTAGACTAATGTGTTCATTCATAACTATAGTATCCCTTATCATAGATATCTAAAATATGTCCACGTAAAAAAATTTACATGCATAATGCAATTTTTCCAAATACATCCAAAGTCTCATATCACTCTAAATATGCAAACATATCTTTTATTTTACTATCATCCATATATTTTTCATCCTTTGGCCATACCATAACCATATATTTTCCTCATAGATTATATCATAGCTTACGCACATACCATATGCTCATCTAAATTCATATCATAGCATCCTTTTTTAAAATATCATCTTCATATATATCCATATCTTAGATCACTCACTTTACCTTTTACATCCACATAATATCATTTCTAGTATATAATATAGACTTATACCATAGGCTCTCATCCATGATCAAATATCCCACTTCTAGGTATTTATATTCTCGATTAGGTTATCACCTTAACCTATTTAATGTACCTTAATCTACATTCATATCATAATATCCATTGTCACTTACATTATAACATGCATCCATTGCCATATGTTTCAACCATCATCTATATCCATCATATACCTATAGTGTCATAAAATTGTGGTCCTAGAAATTTTTGACTGCAATAAGGTCCTCATGCATGTGAACTCGAATCCTCTAGCCTGATTGGAGACTAGAGATTGCTTGGCTTGCGAAAATAATTTCTTTCTTGGTCTCCGCATAACTCTGTTTGCACTCTTCCCTAAAGAAAGGGGTAGGACAGGGGCGTGACGCACCTATCCCCCCTAGGACAAGGGCGTGGCACCCTTTTCCTCCCAAGATAGGGGTGTGGTTCCCTTGCCGGTGCCCTATTTTGGGGTAGGACCTTCCTAGAGCATGCATTGTGGGTTGTGCTATGAGCGGGAAAACTCTCCCGATGTCTGCCCATGATGAAATTCAAACCTACCAACATGTATTTAATGGGCATTCTTCCTCTCATTTGCATAAGGTGGGATGAGTGGGAAATTCACAAGCGATCAAGAATTCAAGCATTCAAGAATTCTTTTCCAGCATTGAGCATTCTCAAGTCTCCCTTCAAGGCTAGGTGTTGCATTCAAGTCAAGGATTCAACCATTGAAGAGGAGACTAATTTCAACATTCAATTCCACACAAGAATTTCTATCAGAATTGCTACTACAAGCTCCCTTGAGGTGATTTACAATTCAATCTTTCATTTACATCTACTTGCAAGTACTTTCTTTCATTACTTGGTTAATTCCAAAACTAGGGTTTGACCTAAAGGCAAACCCCCAATCCCATCCCATTTTCCTCTCTTTTCTGTGTGTAGGTTGTAGGTGTGTAGCTGTACTTTCGGATTCGGGATCCATTTGTTGAGGTGGAAAAACCCTTTTTGTTTCATGGATTTTTCGGAGGACAGTGTACATTCCCACCACGATCTGAGCAAATTTTCCTCAAATTCACAGGGTGACTTCGTCTCGACATTTTAAGTTGCCAAATCTAGGTGCACAACTTCATCCCATATCCTAATCTCAAGTTATAATCGATTCTTTGTCACTTTTGCACTACATAACTCTATCACTTCCTTTCCATTTCAAAAAAGGAAGAGGGGATCAACTTAACATTCCCCAATTCATTCAGAATTCAATCTACCATCTTATGTGGATAGATTGAATCTAGTGAATTATCATCTCCTTCTTCCAAATGTAATGGTGAAAATTGTTTGAAGGATAATCAATAGTGAAACTCTCATCTCTCTTTGAGGGAAAGGGTAGTCTTCCTCTTGATCTATCATTCACCATTTTCCACCATTACATTTTGGTGAACCCGACGTCTTGCATACTTTCTTTTGAACAATATCGCATATTTTTCATTTACAAGTTTTTAACTTTCTGTAACCTTAGTGATTAATTTGTTAAAAACCCTAGTTTTTAAAATTAAAATTGAACCTGTGATTTGTACAAATTGTTTGTGATTATTTTAGATCTAAAAATTGTCTTGATTGTCAAATTCAATTTCCTCATTGCCTTTTTCAAATTACACTTAAAATTTACAAAATTAAGAGGTTATTTGCTACAACCCTAATTTTCAAAAATCATATTGAACTTTCGCAAAAATTGGATTTAAACTTAATTTTTAGATTCCTGATTGTTCTCAGATTTGTCTTCAATCCTACAATTCAAAATTTCAATTTTCTCCCCTTTTCCCAAAATTCAAATTTCAAAATTAAGTGGTTAGGCCATCAAACCCTAATTTTTAAAATTAGTTGAATTTTGTGTGAATCTAAAATCAATTTCAATTACATTCAGATTTATAAACATTTTCCAAGGTATCCCTATCCATTAGGATTGACCCTTTTCAAAATTGCACTTCAATTCCTCATTTTCTTCAAAATCCTAATGGGGTCCTATTTTCATATTTGTGCCTTCATTTCACCCATCTAGAGATCATAAAATTTGCCAATTTTGGGGGGTTGGCTTTAAAATACTTGCAATATCCATCCCTGAAAATTTTGTAAAAAGTTGGTCGGACCAGGTGCATTCCCACCACAGTCCTCGATTTTTTTCCTGAAATCTTGGGACACTGTTATGACTCTATTTAATAGCCTAAATCTAAAAGATTGGTTGATTTTATCAATTTTTGATCCTTCTAGAATTGGAAATACCTTTAAAATTCAACATTTCAACTTTCAAGAATTTTTTAAAATTAAGAAGTTAATTATTGTCTACCCTGATTTTAAAAATTCTAATTTGAAAATTAAGTGGTATTCCCTTGGCCCTAATTTTAAAAAATTTCCAATTTCCTTTCAATTTTGGAAATTGTGCCATCATGTGTCCCCAACAAAGTTCAAATTGTGTAATCATTATTTTCTTAAATTTTGCATTACTCAGTTTTGTAAGCTTTGTTCTACAATTCAAAATTCAAACTTTCCCTCTAGTGCATGAGTTTTACCACTATAAGTCCTACCTATCCTATTCCTCTTAGATGAAGCATTATAATTAAGGCTTCCCAAGGTTTAATTACCGAGGAGATGGAGCCTAATTTGAGTGACTTCTTTAATGAGGATCATGCTAATTCTTCTCATCCTAATCATGTGCCTATTAATGGATCTCATGATGAAGAAAAAGTCTTAACTAGGGTTTCTTTAGATCAACTTTCTATATTGGACAATCAATTTCACAGCTTTCAACAATGGATGTTCCAAGATTACCCTAATAGTGAATCTCTTCCATAAATTAAAGGTCTTAAACGCATGCTTCAAAGTGATAAGAATAGAATTTATATAATGCATGGCATTGTACATATTGTTGATTCTAATGTCATGCCTATCAAGAGTTGTGTTGAAACTGTAGGTTATTCACAACCTTCAACACAAGTCAATTTCTCTATTCCTTTGACTAATCTTATGACTAGTATTCCTACTTTTACATCCAACATCATGGCTACTTCAACTCAAAATGTCATTCCTACAACTATAGGTCATGGGACAATCTCTCTTTTTCATTTAATCCTCCATCATTACCTATGTCTTCCATGAGTATTCCTATTATTCCTTAATCAATCAGTGTGACATAAGGGGGAAATTTCTTCAACAATTTTATTTCTCCTTTAAGTGTTCCTTTTCCTACACAATCATCACTAATGCCTACTTATCATAATGACCCACCACCTTATTCTCAGCCCATGACTTCTTTCAATAACATCACACCACCTTCTCAATCACTTATGTCTAATATTAATTCTTCTACTGAGATGACACTTAAGAATCTTGCTCAAACTGTGTCTTCCTTACAACAACAAATTTCTTTTATGAGTCAATCCAAGTTTAGTGTGCCTGCCTTTCATGTTGCGAGCCAACTTTCTCTTGATATTGAGATCCCTCAATTGGAACTCTATAATGGAAAAGGTGATCCTCTAATGCATCTCAAAACATTTCAAACTTTGTTTACCGATTTTGCTTATGATCAATGATTGCTTGCAAAACTGTTTACAAGAACACTAAGAGATAAGGCTTTACAATGGTATTTCTCTTTGCCTCCTTATTCTATCACTTCTTTTCAACAATTGGCAAATGCTTTCATCCAACAATTTTAAAACAACATTGGTCCTAAAATCAATTTGACTGATTTAATGCATTGTAAACAAGGTGTTAAAGAAAAAGGGACTGATTTCATTGGTAGATATAAGCATTTGTGTGCTGAAATTTCTTTTCATGTACCTAATAATGATATTCAAAGAATTTTCATTTCTAATTGACAAAAAGATATCAGAGAAAAGCTTATTTTATCTGAGTCTACTTCATTTCCGCAGTTGTTCTCAACACTCCATAATTATGAACTGGCTGTGAGTCAAATGGAGCAATCCACTCCTATGGCTTTGAGTGATAAGGGGGAGAGTGCTCAGCAACCGTTTGCGAAGTTCAAACCAACAAAAATCTTCATCGAATTCAATGATCCAATCAACAACAACCATGTGAATCCAACAACAGGTGTGCCTTCTATTCGTAAATTTTTCCAAAGAGAAAGACTGTTTACTCCTTTGAATGAATCTTTAGATAGTAATATGTCTCATTTGTTGCATATAAATGTTATCAAACTTCCCCCTATAAAAGAAATTGATCCTTCCAAACTTGCATCTCCTTATTTTGATAACAATTCCTTTTGCCAATTTTATCATCAACCTGGTCATGATACTGAGAAATGTTTTGCATTGAAAAAGAAGGTTCAAGACTTGATTTATAATAATACTATATTTGTGGCAGGTGTGAATGATAAAGGGAATAAATCAGTTTCTCCTCCTAATCGAAATCTTAAGATTTTCAATGATCCCTTGCCATCTCATACCTCTAACATTATTGATATTGTGCCTAATTCTCTCACTTATGAGGAATTCGCCTGTATGGCTCCAAACTTGGTTAATATGGTAGTAACATAAGATTTGCCTAAGGATCCATGTATTACATTTGACCCTAGCAAGACCATTAGAGAACCAGATGGTCCTTTATACATAGTTGTGAAGGTTAAGGATATCCCTTGCCATGGGGCCCTGCTTGATCCCTCTTGCACGGTTAATGTCATAACTAAAGAATATCTTTTTACTTTATGATTGCATAAGCCTATATATGATGCTTCTAATGTTGTGGTGAAGTTATTTGATGGCTTCTCTTGTCCTACCATTGGTTCTATCACTATTCTTGTTGGAGTTCATGCTAAATCCATGGATGTTGACTTTGTTATCATACCTTCTTCTGAGAAATTCCATGTGAATTTGGGCTATCCTTGGCTATCTTCCATGAAGGCTATTGCTTCTCCAATACACAAGTGTGTTAAATTCCCTCACAATGGAGAAATAATAACCATGAACCATATCTTATTTCATCCATTCGAAAGAAGCACTGGTATTCCTATTGATCTCTTTTGGCCTAAACAATTTCAATCTCTTCCATCAAGGAGTGGTTCTCTTTTTCAATCTTATCAAAAATGGAAGAATGATATGATCTTATCCTTAAGTCAATCTAGATTGCCAACACTTGACATTCCTATTATTCTTCAAGAAGAGGTTCTTCCGCTCTCAAATAGAACTAATCTCCCTCCTAAGGAAAATTGTCCACCTACTCCTATGAATGTGACTTTACCTTCTCTTAAGGAGAAAAAAAATATTCCTCCTAAAGTTACACCTATACCTCCTCCTCATGTTGGATTTGGTCTCCTTCCTACACCTAATATTTCTCCTTCCTATGGTGCAGTTACATCTCCTTCCTCTTATCGAGAGAAGAAGCCTACTTCAACTATTGTTCAACCAAAAAGATCTCAACCTAAACCTTCGACTATCAAGGAGGGAAAAATTCCTACTTCTTCAAATGTTCCTCCTCCTTCTCAAACTTCAACTAAGACTTGATGGAATCATTGTGCAAGAGAAGGCATGACAAATACGTCGTGTTCAAGCTCGTGAAGCTACCCCTCAAAATACTCAGTCTCCTCAGACTCTGACAGTTGACATGATTCCCTTTTCTCCTAAGAAATATGTTCAACCAACATCTCCAAATCATAAGTTTCATAAAACATGTGATGGTTTTACTCCTACTCATGTTCTTGCTCCTCTTTCTTTAAACATTGATGAAGAAATGGGTGAAAATTTTATTCATAATGGCAATATAACTCCTAATGCTTCTGATAGTGACTATGAGTATGTTGATGTGGACAAACATTTATCAGATGAGTTTTCACAAACCCTAATCCTAGCTCCTAGAATCGAACAAAGTGGCTTCCAACATCAGCATAGTCCTTGTTTGGGTCTTGTGATAGCTCCATCTGATGTGCTCGATGTCACTTCTCTGGCATGTTGCTCGCCTTCCCAAAATAGTGATGAGAAAGATCGAGAGGCGGATGTTGTTCTATATTAGCGATATTAGCACTGTAGATCTCTCTCTCTCCTCTCCTTCTTTTTTGTGACCATTCTTCTATTGTGTACCCCTGTTATTCTATTGTTCCCTTAATGTCTACTTGGGCACGATATAAAGCATTGAGATCTTCTCTTGGTCTCTTTCATGTTGACTCAAAAGACATCCTCTCTTCCTTTTCTTCTAAGGTAGTGTCATACTTTGGGGAATGAAGATTATTATATGCACATACAAATATGATATACATGAGTTATTATACAACATACTGACCCCAAGAAAAGAAACACTACCTTGTGTTTTCTCTTCATTATCCTTGGTTTTATACCTCAATTGGGAGCTAAATCCTTGCGATAATGTTCTCCCTCTTTTCTCTCTTGTAGGTGTATCCTATGTTAAACCAATCACTCCCGATAAGGTGTGTACAATCGCTTTAACGTGGGGGCATACACTCTGCTCATACTTTCCTTCTTGTGATACTTAGAATTACTTAGTGACCCTTGTTTTTCTTTGTGATCTTTAGTATCCTTTCTTTTATGACTCATAGAAGATATAAGGCATAGAATTTTATCAAAATTAAATTAAAAATTGAAAGAATACTATAACTAGTATGATTTTGTTGTGTAATAGTATTCAATAATAAAATTTTAGAGATTTTATCTCAATAGGTAAGAAATTATATATTCACAAGGAATTTATTCAAGAGAACGATTGTATTGTTTAGAAATGGTGAAATATATTTAAAATAATGATCAAATTTTGGAGCCACTAAATTTTGAAAAGTAACTAGTTCTTTAATCACCACAAAAAATTGTAAGTTATCAATTACAAAATTATATTATATGTGTATATTTAGAATGTCACTCTTCAAAATATCTATAATATAAATGAATATATATTAAAATCAATATAAATTAAAATTATCTAAAAAATATAATTAAAAATATGAAAAACTAATGTCTTATTAATACTATCCCTCACACTGGTTGGCTGAAGCTGAATATCATCGGGTCTTCTCATGGTAACCAGGGTCAGGCAGCAAAGGGCAAAGTGATTAGAGACTCACGTGGCAACCTCATCCTTTCTTGTGTGGAAAATTTTGGTGCTCAAGCTTTGAGACTAGCTGAAGTGGCAATGATCTATCATGGGTTAATTGTAGCAAGGGAAAAGGAGCTTCGATGCATCATTATTTAAGGTGATTCTTGCAATACAAGAATGATGCTTAAACATGTGGCTAAACCAAACTATAAATCTAACTCGCTATTATCAAGTGTCATGCTCTCCATCCTACTCTCAAAGATGTCAGGTTCTACCATGTGTTGTGGGAAGAAAACTATCTAGGGGACAAGTTTAGGCACGTATGTTAATGATTTTGAAATTTGGATTCACTTTTACAAAATCCTGATAAAGGCTTGTGGCATGATTTTGAAGGGCTTGTTTATTAATGATGAATAATCCCAATGTTGCCTTTTTAGTACTTTTATTTCTTTCCTTTTCCATTCCTTACTAGCTAACGCAGCAAGATTTAAATTTTGTTGGTACCAATTACCACTATATTCTCTAGGCTTGTCGCTTTCTCAACCTAGTTTTCTTTTCTACAGATATGGGTGGTGATTTGATTTAGATCAAACCCAAAAAATTATTTGAATTTAAGATTAATCAAGATCTTTGGAATAAGGTGATTAAGGAAATCTAGATACTTATGCGGAGGGGATGACCAACCATGATATTTAGCTATCTACAACATTTGTTCATGTCTAGGATAATGGTACTATTAAGATTGGCAGTGTCACCTTTATGGTTTCAATGGAGACTATAGAAAAGGTGATTGGGCTATCCCTTGATGGAGTTTCATTTCCCAAAAAGAAAAAAGGGAATCATAAAGAGGACTTTGATCATTTCTTTGAACCTAGGGAAAGGGTTTCCAAGCTTCAAAGTGGTTATATTAGGGAAGAACTACCAGATATTTGGAAGGAGTAAGCTATATTATTTATGAAGTACTTCACCTTAGAAGAAAGGAAAAGTAGGCTCCATCTATAGAAATTCCCCATGTTAAATCATCTCTATCATGGGGTAAGAATGAGTTTTTCCTTCTAGGTTATATCATCTTTTTCTTAGTCTGTTTCTAAAGCCATTATTAAAGGTTAACCCCCACTCCATTAGGGCTTCATTTATAGATTGTATAATTTCTAACCAGCTTTATCCCCCTCTAGTGGGGTCCCTTCTATTGAGATTGGGTTCACCTATGATGCCAATTTATATGTAGATCTTATTGTTACTCCCTCTAATTCAAGGTAGTGTCTCATTTGGGTTCTAAAATGGCCAATAGGAAAATACTTGCTAGAATGGCCAAATTTAAGACCATTTTCACCACCAAAAAGGATCAGGATGTCCATGCTCAACCTCAGATGCAACAAAATATAGATATTATTGAATATTTTGGCTCTGAGCCTCTTTCATTGGATGATTCATACTCCTCAGACACCACGTCGTTCGATTGGTTCTGGGTATGTGCAAGCTAATGAGTCACAAATTCGCGGAAGTCTGCACGTTGGAAAATGCGCTCCGAAAAACGGGCCCTCATTTTTAAAAAACGGGGGCCCGTTAATGGTTCGGCTTCCCGAGCCGAAAGGTCACGGGGTGCCGAAGCCAAATAAAACGGGCCCCCATTTTTTAAAAAACGGGCCCCCGTTTATTCACAAAACGGGCCCCCGTTTATTCACAAAACGGGCCCCCGTTTTAAAACAAAATGGGGGCCCGTTTTCAAATGCTATTTTTACCATTTTTTTTGGATAATTTTTCATTTTTACTGTTACACAAGAGGAGATCGAAAACGGGCCCCCGCGCTGTGGTTTCCACTTCAAGCCTCCACCACTATCCCAGGTACACATTCTGTCATCTATTTTCACATTTCATAATTTTCTTGTATATTTTTCTTTTTTTTTTGTGTATTATTTAGTTTTTTTTTTATTATTTTAGTTTTTTTTAATAGTAGCATATAAATAAATTATTTTTTATATTTGTAAATTCTTGATTTTGATGTAAAATATTTTTGAACAGTTAACCCTAAACCGTAATCAACAAATTTAGAAACCAAAACCAAACCTAGATAATTAACAAAATGAAATTGACACAAACAAAAAACCGAAAATGAAATGGAAACAAAAACAAAAACGTTCGAAAATGAAATCGACACAAACAAAAAACCAAAAATGAAATGGAAACAAAAACAAAAACGTTCGAAAATGAAATCGACACAAACAAAAAACCGAAAATGAAATGGAAACAAAAACAAAAATGTTCGAAAATGAAATCGACACAAACAAAAAACCAAAAATGAAATGGAAACAAAAACAAAAACGTTCGAAAATGAAATTGAAATAAAACCGAACATATGTACCTAAATTGTTCTTAATCCTCAGTAGGCAATACAAAAGTTACCACTAAATTAGTATAACCTTAAAAGTAATTAACATTAAGTTCTTCAAATTTTAGATATGAAAGTTTAGGCTTAGGTTTATGCCATGTCATGGCATAAAGGTCCTATTATGGTCCTATTATGTCATGTGATGGTATAAAAGGATCAATTATGGACACAATTTTAGAGCAAAACTAGATAAGTTACTAAAATTGGAGTTTGGTTTACATAGGTTCATAAAGGAAGCTAATATGCCAAATATATAATTCATTAATACAAAATAAAAAATATTCTTGATTTATAATGTTGATTGATAATGAGTTTTCTAAATGGGGTGCTAATTATATATACATCCGAAAGATTTGAAAAATATAATTCCCAAGAAGTATTTTGAATATCTTTAGAAGTATATTGGTATATCTAGAATGTAATTTATATTATAAAAGATTTAATATATGATTTGAAGTTGGTAGATATTTTGAGGAAGATTTATTAGATTATGTTATGATTAAGCTAATTTAGAAGAATGGTTTTAACAACATCTTTTGGTTTTAAAAGGTGCACAAGGTTTGAAGTTGAAATCATATTCGATTGTATATAATATTAAATTGTTAAGGAGCTATTTTTTTTAAAAATAGTTAATTTAAGATATTAGTTGAAGCTATTTGAGAACGTGAGATAGTCCTAATGAACACATGAATTAAATTAATGAACCTAGGACAATCACAATGAACATATGATAGTCCCAATGAGCCTCAAATGATCCTAATGAATGTAGGGCAGTCTTAATGAACCTAAGAAAGTCCTAATGAGCCTAAGAAAGCAATAATGAACTTGGGACAATCCTAATGAACCTAGGATAGTCCTAATGAACCTACGATAGTGTAAACAAGCCTAGTATAGTGTAAGAAAAAAACACTACAAAAAAAACCTCAAATGCGTTAAATGAATTTCCCAATAACGCACTCGTGTTTATCTTTTTTTGGTCATTTGGCTACCTTTTTTTACAACATCTTGGTGTATACGCCCCTAAGAAGACCTTTTCCTCAAAACTTTCTTGGATCATGAACTCCTCATGTGCACCAAACATTTAAGTTGCCACTTGGAAGCTTCTAATGCACACAATCCTTTCAATCAATCTACTCCATTAATCTCTCAAAACAATCTTAGTATTTAATCCTCTATCCTTCATTTCTTATTCAACTTTGTAAGAGAATTTGTGTATGGATTGATATCTTAAATTTTATAGAAAGATTATATATGAAAACAAATGATTGCGGAGTTTTATAATAAATGATTTATAGGAAATAATATTTTTTGAAGACCTTTTGTAAATTATAATCTTGTGTAGATTTGATTATGGGAGAAATTTAATGGTGAAATATGCTTAACTCTTCAAAAGTTTTGATGTTTTGTCTTTACATGACAACCACTTAGAATATAATATGTTTTAAGTATGTCATTTATAGTCATGGGAGATTAGTTTTTTTTTAAGATTGTTTGAAGACTAATCAATGTAATATGAATTGATGACAATTATCTCAAAACTATGTAATTGAATTCTAATAAATTATCATGCGTACACTAAAACACTAGAAATATGGAGCATCCAAACACACACGTGCATTTTTCAAAATAACTTTAAGTTAAAGTTAACAAAATATTATGTTGTCTTAGTAATATTGTTTCCATGCTATATATTCTTACACTAGAAGGAGGATCATCTTATTTCTCACTTCTTTATTGATCTTATGTATGAAATATTTTATATTGATTTTAATAGTTGATGCATTTTACAAGAAATGAATTTATTAAATTGAATATATAATAGATTTATGATGTTTCATTGAAAGTTTTTATTAAGTTTTGTGCGCAAATTTTATATTTCAAGATTCAATAGTATGTACATGTATATTTTTTTAAGTTCAATATTATATTATATATTTCATGTGTATCTCATTCAACAACATAGAAATGTTACTATTTATAAATGTTTTTTTTTAATTTAGTAAAATAGATTCTTCTTTGACATAGAGTTGTATATAATTCATGTATATCTTTATATATGCAGGAGTTCTTTGCTATCATGGATGTTTTTGACATAGATGAACTATTAGGTGAAAATCCCCCACCACAACCCCCTCCTCCTCCTCCACCACCACCACCACCACCACCACCACCACAACCCCCTAGATTGGATGAAATTCGTTTAAGAGAACGAATTAATGAAAACCTACAAGTGATTGAACAAAACATTGCTGCTATCCAAAATGGGCAAGTCACGCCACCCCATCTTGTAGAGTTTGCAAAATCAATGCAAACTGTTGTCGAGTCAGTTAGATCTGTTGATTCTCAATTAGATCAATTTCATAGACGACGACAAGAGTTGCGTGATTTTTATGCCGATGGTTTAACTTATAGACAAATCACAGATTTGAAAATAACCAAAGCTCATTTATGTCCATATTTTACCAACCCAAAAACAAGAGAACCAATGCAACCTAACCAGAAAAGAATTTCAATTAGGTGGTGTGTGCATCCAGAAATGGCTAGATACTTTTGGGATAGATGGTGGATGGTTTTTGATTATCCACCACATCGTAATTATGAGGTCCCTTTTTATTTTTTGAAGAAATTATACTGTGAGTTTGTAATGAACCAAAAACCAAATTATTTTGATATTAAGTCATTCCAGGGTGTTGGTCGTGGAATGCCACAGCATAGATTAGGGGCACGGAGCAATAATCCCCTACCGGATCCACCCATAGTTCCACTTGTTGCTCCATCGATTCCTGCAGATGTCCAAAATACATCATTCATTTCGACATTAGATGCTTTGACTTCCCTCACAGGTAACCTGAGTGAGCAAGCTGCTCACATGGCATCTGCTCCTCGATGGATGCCACATATGTGTTCGAGTTGTCATGAGATGTGTGTAGGTCCTACTACTGCTGCAGGATCTACTTCAGTTCTAGATGAGCATGATGCAGCAGATGATACTATGATGACATCTTATATGGATTTTCTTTGCTCGGATGTTCATCTTGACCAGGTATAGATATATATACATGTACATGTCAATCTTTTTATGTACTTCATTAAATATAGGTATAAACTAAGTGCATCTCTTTTTTTATACAATCTAATACTTCATTAAATAAATTTTGTTTATGTAGATAAGGACTACGCCTAATATTAGAGTCAATATTGCATCTACTGGAAGACAACTCGGCACACCTTATGGGGTATAGTATAAATTTCTATCTAGACATTGTACTAGATCTTTTTAAGTTAATATGCTATCGTCGTATATTATATAAATTTTCATGTTGATACATTGAATGCTTCTTTCTCTAGGATTCAGGTCATGAGGGACCCTCTACATCACATCGAGAAGAGGGTCTGACTATTGTGACACCATCTATGGTATGTATCTTATAATTCTTAACTTAAATATGAACTCTTACAATATTGTAACTTAACTTGAAATTATTTAGTACGCATATATATGTTCACTAAATATGATTTCATTAAATGCATGTATGCAGGTGGACACTACCATTAGGATAGGTTATCCTCATAATTTTGATCAGAGCCAATTTGAATGCACATCGACATCCTTTGAGGTATATTAATATGTAATACTTAATTTGATCTTATTTTGACTCTTAATTTAAGATTTAATTGGACACTTTGAATTTGACCTTGTACAGGAGTTAGCTAGCACTGCATTTGGTGTTGATACTGCACAAGATACTGCTAGAGGAGATACTGCTAGAGGGTTTGATGAGCATATGGTAAGTTTGTAACTTAATTTATGAATTCTACTATATTTGATAAATGATTCTTTTAATAGTTTTGATAAATGATTCTTTTAATAGTTAATTTCAAGTAATATTTTAATATTATTTTTTTATTGTACAGCATGAGACAGGTGGATCTGGACCACGTCCCGGGGACAAGAGAGATACTGCTACAGGATCTGATGAGCATATGGTAAGTTTGTAACTTAATTTACGAATTCTACTATATTTGATAAATGATTCTTTTAATAGTTAATTTCAAGTAATATTTTAATATTATTTTTTTATTGTACAGCATGAGACAGGTGGATCTGGACAACGTCCTGGGGACAAGAGAGATACTGCTATAGGATCTGATGAGCATATGGTAAGTTTGTAACTTAATTTACGAATTCTACTATATTTGATAAATGATTCTTTTAATAGTTAATTTCAAGTAATATTTTAATATTATTTTTTTATTGTATAGCATGAGACAGGTGGATCTGGACCACGTCCTGGGGACAAGAGACCACGAGATGTTATTGATGATAGCACTTAGATTTTACTATTTATTTGGCTTCGATATGTACTTTTTTATGGACTTTACACATTTGTTTACACGTGCACATACTTTATATATATGGATAGTTGCATAATAGGATTAGATCATATATATTTTGTGCATACTTTATATATTTTGTGCACATTAGATATTATGTGGAGTGAACATCATGTTACCATCTAGACATATATATGGATTAGATATTATATGGATTATGTGGACTTGAAATTTTACTGTTTATTTGGCTCTGATATGTACTATTTTACGGGCTTTACATATTTGTTTACACGTGCACACACATACTTTATATATATGGATAGTTTCATAATAGGATTAGATCATATATATTATGTGCATACTTTATGTGTATTGTGCGCATTAGATATTATGTGGACTTGAAATTATGTGCACATTAGATCATATATATTGACTTGAAATTATGTGGACTTGAAATTTTGCGCATACTTTATATATTATGTGGACTTGAAATTTTATTTATGGAAGTTGTTCTTAAACAACTTTATAGGCATTATGTGGACTTGTAATTTTATTTTTGGAATTTCATTTAAATAGTTCTTGTGATTAGATAAACTACATGTGTATACATCATGAACTAAGTATCGAAACATATCTTATAATTATAACATATTCTAAATCAAAAAGTATCATTTAACAAATATAATGAATAGAACTTGATTAAAACATAATTATCTCATTCATAAATTTGACCAGTAGTCTCTCATTTATGTATATTGTACACAAAATGTAATCAAGAAGACATATCTAAAATAAAATAAATAGTCTATTTAAATAACTTTGTTTTCATTGATGCCTTCTACTTGTGGTAGACCTGAAACAAAATTTTACTAGATTTATTCCGTTATACCATCTGCATCCTCTCTCTTTTGCAAAGCATCTATAATTGTCTCGTGCTCTTCCATAGAGAGAGTCCATAATTGTTTATTAGCAGGCCTGCCACGATATCTATCCAATTTTATATTAGTTGCCACTACCAAATGTGAGTAATGTATAATCTTTTTCTCTAATTCATAATCTTCAAATGCGGGCAATCCATTCTTTCTTGTTAGATATTTGCATAGCCAAGTGCCAACAACAACCACAGATCCTGTTGGATAGTCATAACCATCATTATCTACTCGAGGAGTAGTTAGCTTATGTTTTGGCTCTACACATCGAGCCAACCAATACTCTGTCCCCTCTTCATTGTCCTCTGGTGCAACAACAGCATAGACATGTCCTGTGCACAAAACAATTTTATTTTAATATTTAATGAGAAATAAAAACAAAAATATACACTGTAAGATTTCATAAATTTATGTACTATTTAATAAATCAAAACAAATTTCAAAAATAATTTTACCTTGTTGTATAAGATCTGAAATGCGATCATAGTCATTTGATGCAAACATTTGATCCATATCTTCATCAGTTCTTTCATGCGGATCATTTGCATCTATGGGTGTCAATGATCTTTGTTGCCATTCTTCAACCCATTCTTTATTCTCACAAAATTCCCAATCTCCGGAAACACAAAACTGACAAAAGCAAGCAAGTTGCCTTGTGAATATAGTCCATGTGTTTGAATTAGAACTCTTAAATGAATGCCATTTAGCTGATCCAATGATGGTATTACAATCATGCCGAATAGGAATACTATCTTCCTCTATCAACCAGAAGAAACGTCGAATTGCAGAGTTTTCAGTTGATCCTTTTGACAACTTTGAATTGCACCAATCTACAACTGCACGAGCATCTCTGAATTTCACTGCATCCTCGAATTTCAATTGTTCTCTAGCAAGAGCTCTTTTTATACAGGCACCGGCTCCATCGTGTTCCCCCTTACCATGTCCCGCTTCAAAAAAACTCCATAAATGTTGGACATTGGTTATCTTGTGAACTTTGCATAGCCAATAAAACATTCTTGCATTTTTGAATTGTCCAGTGCAGTTATCTGACCATATCATATGTTGTTTCATGTCAATTTCTCTTTCCTTAAGATTATCATAAAATACCTCGAAACAATGTTGGACAAACTCTGAAGAGTGTAATCGATTATCACTAACATAGAAATGATACTCCCTCAAAATTTTTCTGTTATCTTCTGTACTGTCATGGTCATGTCTATATATAATGTGCACAAATATGGCCACTTGCACTGAGTTGTAGTATTGTGATTGAGTTTCCTCTTGTGGTTTTAGAGTATAATTTTCTACAAAATCCACAACTGATACTATTGTTCCAATTGGAAATGTGTTCTTGCATATGCGAAACTGTCCATCAAGCCATCGGGCATGTTGGAAATGTTTCACATATTTTGGAACAATATGAGTTTTAAACTCACTAATAAATGCATTCACACTATTCTGTTCTGTAATCAATTCTAAACGTTTCCCCATCTTTCCATCCTTTAGAGGGTATTCTATATTTTTAAATCTCCTAACATCAACCATTTTTTGTCCAAACTCAGATGAAACATGTTCATGCAAACATTCACCTATCGAAGAATAGTTCCCACATAAATTGCAAAGACCATAAATGCATGAACTGGAAAGAAATAATTGTTCATTAGGTGGTTTACAAAATAAACTTCCAATAAAATCTTTTATAGTTTCAGGTGGAACATAAACACCACAATCCTGCACAAGATCATTACCATGCAACATACAACGAATATATCGAAAAACATCATAATAGTAACGAAACTGGACATGAGTTTTACAACAACAAGATATTCTTTGTTTATTGATTTTAACATACCAGGGTTTGCATTTTTCAAATGATCTTTGACTAATTCATAAATTCATTAAAACAGATTCATCACTAAATTTTTTAAAGAATTCAGTTTGAGTCATGTCAAGAAGATGTTTTGGATGAGGATCACGAATTTTTGATCCCACCCTTAACTTTAAAACATCTCTAACATTTGATGAAACTCTAGTGTTATCATGCCAAAATTTTGTAATTAATTGTTTAGTTTCATCATTTAATTTCATGTCCGACCTTTGAAGTCTACCACTAAAACTCCAACAATGGTTTAGTGGATCAATTTCAATTGTGTAACTTCTTTTGGCCGCTCTTGACAAGGTTCTACGATGTAAGTTCAAATAGCCACTTATATCACTTAACATTCTTTTATTAACAATCATTTTGTCAACTATAGCAGTCATTATAACTCTACGTGCTGCATTCTTATCTTTAGATCGACTTGTTTTTCCTATAGAATCGATGGCACTGGAAACAGTAGATACAACTTGCTTATATGATTCATCTTTTCTTTTTGGTTTTGCATAAATACCTATTTTTTTCATGAATTTATGCATTTTTAACACTTTTATTAATTGTAGCATTAATTGACATTGGAATCCTAACTTTTTATTATAGAAAAATTGTTTATATAATCTGTTTGCATGTGTTCTGATTTGTCTCCAAGAAACTAACCCATTAAGATTATCTAGCACATTGCTATCAATAGTAAACAAATTACATTCATTTTCTTTTAGAGATGGTGGTGTAATATTTTCAATTTTTATTTCTTTTCGTATTGGTGTATGAAATTTATATCCAGCTTCATTTAAATCAGCAATTTGATTGGCATCATAGTCATCAGGATTTAAAAACATACCAGGATTTGCATCCACATCAACATTTGCATCAACTGTCATACCCGTGTGTGGTTCTATATTTCTTGCATCCATCATGATGTCTTCAATGGTCTCATCTACAACGGGCACTGAACTAGATGCTTCAAAAGTGTTATTCAATTGCCGTTGTTGTGATCTTCGATCTCTTTGGCATTTTGCCTCCTTCTCTCTTTGTGCTTGAATTTCGTCCACTGTCATTGTCCTCTTTTTTTTCTTTTGACGTTGCTTAGAACCCATTTCTACAAACTTGTCTTCAAAAAATCGAGTAAAAAATATTAAAAAGTACTGCCAAATGATGTAAAAAATCTTTGTCAGTACGGATTTCAATGATAGTGTAGTAAATCGATGCAATCTGTTTTTTTTTTACAGCAACGGTTATTTTAATAACGGGGGCTCGTTGTTAAAATGGGGGCCCGTTGTTAAATCCAACGGGCAAAAAATGAAACGGGCCCCCGTTTATAAAACGGGGGCCCGTTATTTAAAATTTGAATTCACAACCCGCCACTTGCCTCGGGATTAGGCCCGGGATAGGCCTGGGATGGCCACACCTGAAACATGAACCTGCAAATTCAAAGCTCCATGAATGAAAGCACAAACATGATGAAATGAAATAGTTTACATGCCTCTAATCAAAGAATTTTTATACGGAATTGAAACCCATTTCAGATTATACTGTCTAGATTCTAAATATGTAAATTAATTTAAAAATTGATTATTTTAACTATTTTTCATTTAATTTATACTAAATCAGGGTCATAAATTTGAAATATTAACTAATTTTCTTAATTTAATAACTTATTTATTTTAATGAATTTTGAAAAAAAAATTATATGTCATCAATCTACACAAAATTCTTTTCAATTTAAAAAAAAAAAAATTCAAAAAATACTAAGTTTACGTCAAATTATGTGGGTCGTACACGTCAAATTTTTAAAAAGATAATTACAGTCATTAAAAAATTAATTAAAAAAAAAATATTTGAAAAAAAAATACAGAAAAATATGCTCATCAATCTTCAATGTGTTACAAACCATTTCCCAAAACGGTTTGAGAAAATAATTTTAATTGTGTCAAAAAGTGTGGGTCGTACACATGCATGGTATGGTCCTGAAACAGGCATTTTTAAAACATAGTTTTTAGAACTTCATTCAAAAAGTTATTTTTTATTATGTGGGTATTAAAATAAATTACATATTTGAAAAGTACACTCAGAGAGCTATCTTTTATATTACTGACTTTTTTCAAGATTCAATCTCTAAGTGTTTCAAAATTTAAGCTCAAGCGAGACAAAATCTGAAAAACAGGGAAAACACTTCCACTTTTTGGCCAAAAAGTGGACTCATCTTCTTGCACTGACCCTTCTGTTGGGTCTCAAATCAACAGATTCGATAGGTTCTAAGGAAATGCCAACTCCTATGATCAAACCTTCCAATTGACTTGGCCAACATATAGAGCAAACCGATTCAGATTTATACTCTCTCACTTCAGGCTCTGTAGGACCCAGGCGGGTATACCTATTCACCAGCTGTTTCCAATAACCAGTGCTTTTTATAGTAGATTTATTGTCTTAATCTGATATCTCCTAATCTTGAAATGGCATAAGTTCCTTGAATGGAGATATAGCAGACGAGTTCAAGATTGTTGTTGTAATAACTATTCGTTCTATGTTTCCTAATTACTTCTGTTGCTTTTAAAATAATAAATGATGAATAAAATGATGAGTGTAATGTGCAATTAGCCAGTGCCTTCTTTGCTGTTTGGGCTATAGAGTCATTGTACTTTCTTCAGGACTTATGGTGCGAGCCTGTGAGACAGTTTTTTAATCCATCCCTTTATGGACCTATCAGCTATTATTTCTTTTGAAACCAAATAAATGCTTATATCATATGTTGATTGAGTGAATTTAACCCTACCCTTAAGGGACTAGTCAATTAAGCTCTGCAAGGAACAATTACAATTCGCAAGCAAATCTTTTGTTTCAACATTATAATACAAAGCATAAATTTAATCTCAAGAACATGAATAACCTTATCCTATTAGATAATATCACAGACGATTGCCAAAAGAAAGTGAAATGATCCACAACACATATGCAGAGAAAAATAATTGATCAGAATTTGTATTCTATTATGGTTCGTATACAGAAGACTTACAGGCTATCATACATCACTATCATGCCTTTATCTCATTCCTATCGCCCCATATTACAAAAATCATTCTCATATATATATGAGAACGAAGGCTTTTCATGAAAAGACATGTCTTTCCGAAACACTAATCGCTAGTTTGAATGTTTCTAACAAACTTAAGCAAAAAGAGATTTAGAAGTCCTAAATGATGAATATAATCATCGTCCTTGAAGGTTTTGATTCTAGCACTCTGTTTCTTCAATTCATCTCCCTGCGATAGATATTTGAATATTATCTGGTTGACGGTAGGGGCCATATCCTTATTTCGATCTATTTCTGACAAAGCCCAGTCCTTGACGCTGATGAGCTCATTTCGCAAGTCTCCCAGGGATATCACTTCTCCTTCTTTGTAAACAAAGGGCATTCCAACAGGTTTCCCATCATCCAATTTGTTCAGATCTTTTCTCAGCGTATCTTCAAGCTTAACATGATTCTCCGTATACGCAGTCCCCTCAGTTTTTTCTTCTGGCGTCATGGTATCGACATTATTCAGTACTTCATGTAGTCGTGCTTTTAATCTCTCATGCTCTGTTAATGCCTTTATTGTTCCATTATATACCTTCCAATATGGTTCAACATGTGAGAGTATGGTGTTAAACCGATGTCCAATGATATCATTGACCAGTTTATCCATCTTTTGTTGGATACCTTCTGCCCGTTTAGTGGCTTTATCTGCTTGATACTTCCAGTACAGAGCATCAGAAACATCGTCCAGGCTACGTCCCGTGGGGTATGAGGTGTATTCGCTTATAGGAGTCCCTGTCTCAAGTTGCAATATTTTTGCTTGCAACTTTTGATTCTCCTCTTTGGATTTTTCATACAACCCCTTATATGTGACATTCTCTCTGACCAAAAATTCTGTCTGGTACAGGTTTAATCTAGCAACATCCAAGGTTAGTTTAGCAGTGACCCTAGGGTCATTTTTTCCAACCTGATGAACCATGAGGTGTCCAAAGGTTTCTTCAATGATAGGCCTCTTCCCCTTTGGATATAATGCCCATTGTAGGAGAGCCTTCTTGTCAGGATCATATCCAGAGCCTAGGAATAATTTGTCTATCTCCTGAGGCAACACCTATTGATTCAAATCTTTTTTTTTTAGGAACCCGTGAAATAGAAGTGCTGAGTTTATATCCCAACCAGAAAAGATGATTACACCGGCCTCTTTTAGCAATTTTCTCCCTTTCTCAGGGGTCATATCTTTCATGAGGACATCAATCTCATCCTGCAATTTCTTCATCTGTTCTTCTTCTGGTCTTCTAGCCATGCTTCGTTTAACATGTGCTCCTTTGTACTGGTACAAAAATGAAAGGAATTCCCTAGAAGAGGCGAATCCATCATCAGCAACAAAATCTTCATGTTCAGTCATCCTTATATCGACGACATCCTTAATATTAATTTCACCAGTGTCCATATTCATCTCTGCTTCAAAACCAGGAGGATAATCTTCTCTAGGAGAATCAGTAGGGATACTACTAGCAGTTGATTTTGGTGACATGTGAGCTAAGGGCTGACTATCCTTCTCACTATTAATGAAATGAAGGAATTGTGAGGGCACTCTATGCATGATCTCTGCTTCATGTTGAAGCAGCCTTTTAGCCACTTCCAAAGGATCTTGGAGATTTCCAATTAGATCTCCATCTATCATTCCCCTTGCCCTTTTCCATTTGTAGGCCTCCCAAGTCAACTCACTCTTTTCTCTCAAAACCTTGGCCTCTTCTCTTTCAAGATTTTTAATCAGGTCATCTGGCATTTTGGCTACATGTATTACGGCTTTGGGTTTTTGTGACGCTCTGGCAGCTCTTATATACCCTTCAGGATCGAAGTTCTCTCTAGGCTAACCCAGAGTCATGCCATAGTAGTCTAACTTATTCTGTAGTAAATGATAGCTTTTTGAACTTTTAACAATAAAATCAGAAAAAACCAATAAACCTGGAACGATAGACTATTTACCGAAATCTGTAAGGTGTTTAGCACTGACAATAAACAACTCTCTTATTATCTCCAGGCTAGCCACCCTGTTTGGCACTGTAATTGGAAGCATGTCGGGTTTTCCTTCATACCCAAAGATCCTGATTTCTGTGTGATTATCATGGCAATACCAATCACCCCAATTATGATCAATTTGTGACTCTGGAGAGAAGTCCTTTGGCCTGAGGAATCTCTTAATTTTAGGGGACAAAGTGTAATCCCTGTGTTGCCCAAAACCTGCACTAAGAGGTTTCACAAAATATTCTTGAAAGCGCCAGTACTGGTTGTTCATGATCCTCTGGTCCCATGCTGAAACCCATAACTGAACTGGCTTCTTCAAACCATTCTTATCATAAGATCTAATGCAGAAATCATCTGACCAGAAGTTAATCTCTTGTCCACAATAAAGAATAATATGCATTAACAAGGAGTACAATGAAAAATGAACATTCACAAGGTCCCCTTTCAACTTTTCCAACCCATGATTTAAGGCATCTGCAACATAAGTGGCAAAATCAAATGACCTAGGGTCTTTTGACTGTAAATCAACACACAGAACCATAACCCCAATATCCATGAGTGGATGAGCCTCTAGGCCTAATACTTGGGCTGCAGCATAATATGTATATTTGAAATATGGATGGAAGTGGTTGACATCAAACGGCACCTTGTCATCTTTGCTGAACGGAACAAATGACCCACCCACTTTTGGCCGGTGAACAGGTAGTCTCCAAGTCCTGTAGATGTTTTCCAAACTAAAGAATTCTTGTGAAAGTTTCTTCATATCGATTCTCTCCTCCACCTCCCAGTCTAAATCAAATACCATATCAATAGTTTGTTTGTTAATCACCACTAATGGATTCCCTCTGTAATCGCATATGGTTTTGGTTCTCGGATTATAACAATCTACCAGAGCTTTCATTAATTCAACATCTACAAACACGTTCGGGACTACCAATTTCCCTAAGTTCTTCTTCCATAGATTACTTATGAGCTCAGGAGCATCCCTTCTTTTGTAGCTAAATAAGAATAATTCATGTCCTCTGATTTCAGTCCAAATGTCTCCTAGATTTTCAAATCTATCCTCCAATCCTTCTTCTTCGCTTTTGATCTTTTTAGACCTTACACTAGATGTGGGACACTGGTCTAACAAATCCTGAGTCAGAGCTCTCCCTTCCTTCTTTTGTCTTTTAGGCTTCTCTTCAAGGTTTAGTTCTTTTCCTTTCCTACTCTTTTTAGAAGAAGAAGAAGAAGGTTCCATGATTACAAGAAATACGGGAGACAACACTTACTTGGAGAAATGCCCAGCTCTTCTGATTGTCGTTCACAAGTTTCTGCAAGTTCTTCGCAATTTTCAGTCTTCTGGCATTGATCTGGCTCTTATGAAAATTCAATCAGTTCAACTGTAATGGTATGGGCAACTTGTGCACAGTTAAAGTTCTGTGTCTACAACGGCTACTCAAGTGTTTAAACTTAATTGCAGATGTGACATTCTTCACTTGGGCCTTTAACTCTTTCACGGGAAGTACAGTTCGACCAAAATGATCGTGATTCAAGTTATCGATGAAACCCTTGTCTTTGGCCGAGTGTTTAAATCTTTCATCGAAAGCCCATTCTCTTCGATATTATTCTTTTGGTGAGTAGCCCATGTCGAGAAGCCACTTTCAGACTCATCGAAATCATTTTTTCATCGACAAACCTCTTTTTCGATAGGTCACTCGCAAGTTTCATCGAAATCATATTTCGATGAGTTCCTTTCTTCGGTGAAGGTTCACGTATGTTTCATCGACAGTCCTTTTCCATCGATATCCTCCTTTATCGATAAAACACCTTAGCTTTTGTTCGATATTATGTCATCGATGAGATTTTGTATTTCGATGAATGCTTTATGAGTTTCTTCAGTAGTTATATTTCTTCGAAATCACTTTTTGCCTTTTGCTTTTTGTTTTTCACATTTTCGATGAAACTTGGAGTATTGATGAGCGGTTTTCTGTATTCATCGAAGGTGACTTTTTGCCGAAATACTTTTGCTTGGTGCTTTACATACTTTATTTCGATGAAAGTACTCTTTCGATGAAGCTTCTGAAATGCTCGATACAATTTGCTGGCCGAAAAATCTTTTAGTCTTTACGCCTATGGAAATATATATATTTTTATATATTTTTTTATTTTCAAATATAGTGTTCAACAACGGCTCTGACTGAGGATGGAGGCATATTGAGTATGTCTTCAAGAATTCAGAATCTTTGGTTAGCGCAGATATATGATGGTATTTACAATGGAAATGGATCCTAATCTACTATACATGTGATATAGTATGTTCAAGAAAAGAAGTTTTTTAAGAATTGCCCATGTACTGGCAATTCTTGGACCTCCCCTGTTGCGTTTTGAAGCAAATAGGAATCCTCCCCTTTTTTATCTATGATCACATATGGGCCAATCCATAAGGCTTCAAATTTACCATGCTTGCCTTTGTCTTGACTCCTGGCATTCCACATTAAAACCCAATCACCTACACAAAATTTTCTATTTGATGTCCTCTTGTCATACAACTTCTTCATTTGATTTTGAATCCTGATATTCTGCTTTTGAGCTTCTGCCCTGACTTCATCAAGTTCTACTAACTGCATTATCCTTTCTTGTGATGGATCTTCAACATCTATCCCTTCTTGAATCATAAATCTATGTACAGACAAGAGATTATCCAAAGGTAGTCTGGCCCTTTTGCCATAAACCAATTCAAATGGAGACTTTCCTGTAGATTTCTTCACAGTTATCCTGTCTGCCCACAGTGCAAGATTCAACTTTGAATCCCATGCTTTTTTGTTCTGTCCCAACATCTTTTTAATGATCTTTAGGATATTCTTGTTGCTTGATTCAGCTTGCCCATTCCCCTGAGGGTGGTAAGGCGAAGAGTGTGATATCTTAATGCCATATTCTCCACAAAAAGTGTTGAATTCCTCTGATCTAAAGGACATGCCATTGTCTGAGATGATCCTTGCAGGAACACCGAATCTAGTAATAATGTTATCCATTAAGAATTTTATCACCACTTTGCTAGTGGCCTGTCTGGTAGGTATTGCCTCCACCCATTTGGTAAAATAGTCTGTAGCGACTAATATCCATCTGTGTCCTCCACTGGATTTTTTTGATATTTCCCCTATAAAGTCTATTCCCCATTGTTGAAATGGTTCCTCAGCCAACATTGGTCTCAATGGGAGTGATCCTTGATACTTTGTTTTGTTTGAAAACTTTTGACAAGCTTCACACTTTCTGACATATCTATAAGAATCATTGAAGACACACGGCCAATAATATCCAGCTCTCAATAATTTATGTGCTGTAGTCTTGGCCGAGAAATGACCACCACAAACCCCATCATGCATTTCATGAAGAACTTTGTCTGGCTGGTAGTTGTCTAGACATAATAACAATATCCCATTTCTATTTTTCCAATATAAGTCCCCATTGATAATTACATATCTTGCTGATTTTAACTTCAAAGCTCTCTTCTGATTATCAGTCATACCATCTGGACATTTCAAGTGCTTAAGGTAGTATATGATATCAGTGTACCATGTTGTTCTCTCAATACTGAAGTTAGCTTCTTCCCATCCAACCTGATTCACACCAGATTCCTCAATTTCAGTTCCTGTCATGAGTTTGGCCAACCCTTGTCCTTTGATAACTTGTGAAATTTTGAGCTCAATGTTAAATTCTTGTATCTGATTGATCCATTTGCATCTTTTTCCCGTGACCTCAGTCTATCTGAAGATATCTTTTACTGCTGCATTGGGGACATAAGCTATAACTTCAACCCCTACTAAGTATGGTCTAAATTGTTTCACTGCTTTGACCAAAGCATAAGCTTGCTTTTCATTCAGTTCATATTTTACTTCTGAAGGGCTCAAAGACTTGCTAAAGTGTGCAATGGGCTGCTCATACCCTTCTGAATTTTTCTGTAACAACATTGCTGCTATAGTGTGACAAGAGGCGAATGAGAATATTATAAAAGGTTTACCAAAATCTAGGGAAATTAGTACTGGTGCCTCAGAAATTGCTTTTTTGATTGCCACAAAGGAATCAATTGCTTCCTCAGTCCAGTCTATTTGGGCCTCTTTCTTCAACATCCTTACTATAGGTTTTACTATGTCTGCAAAATTCAAAATGAACCTTCTCACAAAATTAATTTGTCCCAAGAATGATTGAATGGCTTTGATAGTTCGGGGGATGGGAACCTCATTAATAGCTGCTACCCTTTCAGGGTCAATTCTTACCCCCTCCTTGGATACTATGTGTCCAAGTAATTTTCCCTCTTCAACACCAAAGTGGCATTTCTTAGGATTCAAGGAAATCCCATATTCTAAGGCCCTTTTAAATATCTTTTCAAGGTGTTCACAATGATCATCAGCTTTCTTTGAGTATGCAGTCAAATCATCTTGGTATACTACCATGATTACATCAATCAATTCTGCAAAAGCCACATCCATTGCCCTTTGAAAAGTAGCTCCAGCATTGGTCAATCCAAATGGCATTCGTGCATAGACATAAGTGCCCCATGGAGTTGTGAAGGCTGTCTTATATTTTTCAGTTTCTCTAACTTTCACCTGATTGTAACCTGAAAATCCATCCATCATAGACAACAACTCACACCCTGTTACCCTTTGCAGCATGTTATCCATATTTGGCAATGGATAGTTATCCTTTAGAGATGATATGTTTAAATTCCTAAAGTCTACACATAATCTAATATCCCCATTTTTCTTCCTGACTGGTA
This sequence comes from Cryptomeria japonica, assembly GCF_030272615.1. Lineage (NCBI taxonomy): Eukaryota > Viridiplantae > Streptophyta > Pinopsida > Cupressales > Cupressaceae > Cryptomeria > Cryptomeria japonica. The sequence goes on from NC_081412.1 coordinate 632,868,001, forward strand.
CCAAGTTAGAAACCCATGTGGAATATCTGCATGGTTCAATTATTCCCGCATCTTTCATCTTTATAATTTCTTCCCTCATTTTTGGTAACAATGTTGGATTAATAGGTCTCTGCTTTTGTCTGAATGGTTTAGCTTCTGGTTTAAGTGGTATCTCATGTTGAAAAAGATCTTCCCTGTAAGATTTGAGATCTTCATAAGACCATGCAAACACATGTTTGTATCTTCTTAGCAACATTATCAGTTGTTGCCTCATAGTAGGAGTTAATTTTTTTCCAATAAAAACATTTCTGGGGGCTCCTTCGCTTCCTAGATTGATTTGTTCAACATCACTCTCTTTAACAGCTGACCCTTTGGTTTCAATCACATCTTGAGCATTAAAAGTTCTTTCTAATGCTACTAGGCCTCTTGGTAATTTATTTGACTTTAGTTGTATAATTTCATGTCCAAATAAAGTTTCCTTACCTTCAGTTTTCTCCACAAAGTCATTAAAATTTATAGCTTGAGTCTGATAATGATCAACACACTGTAAGAAGTTCAGCAGATCTGCATCATCTTGAAACACTTGCCAATTATACAAGTTATCGGGAACAGATGGTCTTACTTTCATCTCTACTTCAGATATCCCAATTAGTGTTATATCATTGCCTTTTAATGCAATATTTGCTAAAAAATCTGCCATGATGTTATTCGACCTATCTATCCAGTTTATCTGAAAAGCATCAAAAAGCTCCATGGTATCCCATACAGCATTCCTATATTGTTTCAGTCTTAAGTGTTTTGAGGCATATTTTTCCTTTACTTGTGAGACTATCAATTCTGAATCACCAAAGACACTTAGCAATTTGATTCCATGTTTGACTGCTATGTTAAGACCAATGAGTAGAGCTTCATATTCGGCAATGTTATTAGTACATTCAAATAACAACTTGAAAGAATATTTGTAAGTTTCCCCTGTGGGTGAAATAAAAAGGATTCCAGCCCCACTTCCTTCCTTGCTACAAGACCCATCAAAGAACATTTTCCATATTTTACCATCCTTTTCAGTTAGACATGACTCAATGGGGATCCACTCTTTAAATTTAGGTTTTGTTAACTGTACTTGGAAGTTGTCCATGTCAGTTTGTAAAAAACATATTTGGTTCACTATTTCTTCCATGTCTTCTATGATATATGTGGACCGGGGTTCCCTGTCAATTTTTATTTCCTGTCCATTGATTGGAATCGTAGCATATGACAAATCCAGCTGCACATATCCACCAATCATATTCGACCATTGTCTAGACAACAACATTCCATAGTTTGGAGGAACATCTACCACTGTAATATCTATTTTATATGATGCTTCCGGACAGGCTGCTAATCTAAACTCTACATCCTTCATGATACCAACCACTGGGACTGATCTATTGTCCATGGCATAGCATTTCCCAAAGGTAGTATCAACTTCCAATCCAAGTTCTTTCATTACCTCAACAGGCATGACATTTATGGCTGCTCCTGAATCGATCATACAATTCTTTATTTTTTTGTTGTTTATCACCAAAGTGAGATAAAATGGGTCTACCTGTGTTGGGTTTTTAGTTATAGTGGACCCTAAATATATAACTGGGGCCATTTGTTCATTATTGTCACCTGTTGGGACCTCTTGTTTCTGTTCATTAACCTTTTCTTTTTGGATACCTGAAATCATCTCCAAAGTTTTTTCTCTGTACTCAGGAAACCTCATTATTTCCATCAATGGAACAGAAACTTTTAATTGTGTTAATGCAGCTGAGATATCAAATGAGGGAGAGTGTTGTGATGAAGGAAATTTTATCATTTCTCTCTTTTGAACATCAAGACCCTTTTTATTATCCTTTGATACAACCTCCTTACTCTTAGTTGCTTTGTTTATTTGCTTTAGTGTCTCATCAATTTCTTTCATAAAAAGACTAGTAGGTTTACCCTGCTCTGGATTCACTATTCTATTCCTTAAATCATAAGTCCTTTTTGCTTGTGCAATGGCATAAGCTGTAATTTTTCTTTTCTCTTCTTCAGTAGGGATTCTGAGCTTAACACTTTCATTTTTGTTGGTGGTCACAGGTAGGACAGAGCATTGATCAATGGAATCTGACCTTCCTTCCTGAGCAAAAGATATCATGTTAATAGTTGAATCAGCCATATGTTCTTCATAACTATCCTCCTCCTCTTGCAATCCTTTTGCTAGTGCACACAAAGAAGAAGCATGTGGCATATTGCAAGCATAACACCACATGTCATCATCTTGAGTATAATTTACTGTTCTTTTTAAAGGATCTGGAATTTGTTGATTATCTCTGTGGTTCCTGTCTACTGGTTTTCCATCCTTCCATGTAGTGTTATAAGGCATGTCATGCAGTCTGGGCCTCTCAGGACGGTAGTATTGCTGTTTCTCTGTTTTGTTTACCCTTACAGATAAATCTTTTAGGGCATTTGAAACTTTGTCAAGCTTATCTTCATCTCTATTAGCCTTGGGTGCTTTAGAATTGTACAACCTTGCATCCTCTCTTTTTCACACTTTACCAGTAGCCTTTCTATTGTGCTCTATAACAATGGCATCTTTCATAACATCCCGGAGGTCTCTAGGATTTCTGGTTCTCAGCTCATAGTTTGTTTTACTATCATAAGCATTGATGTAATACAGAATGCTCACCTCAGGTACCGGTTTCATCCTATTGGGGATTTTGTTTAGAACCTTGTTAAATCTTTTGTTAAAATCCATCACTAATTCATTTTGCTCCTTCTTTATGCTAATGATTTCATGCAAAGCAAACTCAGGGCTGTTATGGTCTCCATATTGCTCAAGGAGCAATTCTTTGAATTCTGCAAGATTTCTAATGGAGGCATCAGGAAACGTTCTAAACCAATCTCTCACATCTTCTATTAATGACTACATAAACAACTTGATCTTGACATCTTCATATGGTAAACCAAAATCCTCACTTACAGCATCAAAGGCTTTATAATGAGCCTCACCTGAAACTGCATTACTTCCTATGAACCTTGGTATCGCTGTCCTGATTTCATTTGGGATAGGATATGGGTACATCATCATTCCTGAAAAATCAAACAGCCTCATTTGTTCCATATTTATTAGTCCATGCCCTCCATGAGGATTCACAAAATTTTGGTTCATATTACCATATAAGGACATTTGATTTTGATAAGGAAGAGGGTATTGATTCTGGTGTTGATATTGAAACTGATTAGGGGGTGGATGTTGGTTATAAAATTGACCAGGGGGTGGGTACTGATTATGAGTATTGAAGCTTGTATGTGAATTTGGCTGGACTGGTGGTGCACTTGATTGCACATGATCATCCCTTTTGTTACCAAACAAGGGATTCTCATAAGCTTTGAAATCATTGCCCTTTGTTTTACCCACTCCCTGAGCATATTTTTTCTTGTAGTTGTTTACATCTTTATTAAAGTCATCCTCACCAACATTTATGCCTAATTTAGCACACAGTTCCAAACATTCCTGAGTCCTTCCTGATTCTCTCATCTTAGCAGCTGCCTCCATCATTTGTCTAGTTAAATCTGTAAATCTATCTGTAGGATTTGCCATACTTGATCCTGATGGAGGTGGTGTGTATTTTCTGGACCGTGCTTCGTGATTTTCAAATCCAGGGGGAGTTTGATATCGCCCCTTCTGGGCTTTATATGCTGCAACCAAATCCTCATTCACCGGGCTTGAAGTTGTTGTTCTATCCTGTTCTCTTAAGGGTGAATGTTGGTTACTTTCATGTTTATACTGGTTATATCTTTCTCTCATGGAATCATTCATGGGTTCTTTGTCTTTGTTCTTCCGTTGAGAGAAATCTAATTGGGATAAAGATTGTCCTTTTGTAACCGATCTTGTTCCGTGCATTGATATTCTTAATTCAGAGTCGCCACCTCTTTCCTAGACGATATAAGTTATTTATTTTTTCTAAGTTCTCTCCCACAACAGAGTCTTAATAATTCTTCCCTAGCAGAGTCGCCAATCTGTTGGGTCTCAAATCAATAGATTGGATAGGTTCTAAGGAAATGCCAACTCCTATGATCAAACCTTCCAATTGACTTGGCCAACATATAGAGCAAACCGATTCAGATTTATACTCTCTCACTTCAGGCTCTACAGGACCCAGGCGGGTATACCTATTCACCAGCTGTTTCCAATAACTAGTGCTTTTTATAGCAGATTTATTGTCTTAATCTGATATCTCCTGATCTTGAAATGGCATAAGTTCCTTGAATGGAGATATAGCAAACGAGTTCAAGATTGTTGTTGTAATAACTATTCGTTCTATGTTTCCTAATTACTTCTGTTGCTTTTAAAATAATAAATGATGAATAAAATGATGAGTGTAATGTGCAATTAGCCAGTGCCTTCTTTGTTGTTTGGGCTACAGAGTCATTGTACTTTCTTCAGGACTTATGGTGCGAGCCTGTGAGACAGTTTTTTAATCCATCCCTTTATGGACCTGTCAGCTATTATTTCTTTTGAAACCAAATAAATGTTTATATCATATGTTGATTGAGTGAATTTAACCCTACCCTTAAGGGACCAGTCAATTAAGCTCTGCAAAGAACAATTACAATTCGCAAGCAAATCTTTTGTTTCAACATTATAATACAAAGCATAAATTTAATCTCAAGAACATGAATAACCTTATCCTATTAGATAATATCACAGACGATTGCCAAAAGAAAGTGAAATGATCCACAACACATATGCAGAGAAAAATAATTGATTAGAATTTGTATTCCATTATGGTTCGTATATAGAAGACTTACAGGTTGTCATACATCACTATCATGCCTTTATCTCATTCCTATCGCCCCATATTACAAAAATCATTCTCATATATATATGAGAACGAAGGCTTTTCATGAAAAGACATGTCTTTTCGAAACACTAATCGCTAGTTTGAATGTTTCTAACAAACTTAAGCAAAAAGAGATTTAAAAGTCCTAAATGATGAATATAATCATCGTCCTTGAAGGTTTTGATTCTAGCACTCTGTTTCTTCAATTCATCTCCCTGTGACAGATATTTCAATATTATCTGGTTGACGGTAGGGGCCATATCCTTATTTCGATCTATTTCTGACAAAGCCCAGTCCTTGACGCTGATGAGCTCATTTCGCAAGTCTCCCAGGGATATCACTTCTCCTTCTTTGTAAACAAAGGGCATTCCAACAGGTTTCCCATCATCCAATTTGTTCAGATCTTTTCTCAGCGTATCTTCAAGCTTAACATGATTCTCCGTATACGCAGTCCCCTCAGTTTTTTCTTCTGGCGTCATGGTATCGACATTATTCAGTACTTCATGTAGTCGTGCTTTTAATCTCTCATGCTCTGTTAATGCCTTTATTGTTCCATTATATACCTTCCAATATGGTTCAACATGTGAGAGTATGGTGTTAAACCGATGTCCAATGATATCATTGACCAGTTTATCCATCTTTTGTTGGATACCTTCTGCCCGTTTAGTGGCTTTATCTGCTTGATACTTCCAGTACAGAGCATCAGAAACATCGTCCAGGCTACGTCCCGTGGGGTATGAGGTGTATTCGCTTATAGGAGTCCCTGTCTCAAGTTGCAATATTTTTGCTTGCAACTTTTGATTCTCCTCTTTGGATTTTTCATACAACCCCTTATATGTGACATTCTCTTTGACCAAAAATTATGTCTGGTCCAGGTTTAATCTAGCAACATCCAAGTTTAGTTTAGCAGTGACCCTAGGGTTAGTTTTTCCAACCTGATGAACCATGAGGTGTCCAAAGGTTTCTTCAATATCCACAATGATAGGCCTCTTCCCCTTTGGATATAATGCCCATTGTAGGAGAGCCTTCTTGTCAGGATCATATCCAAAGCCTAGGAATAATTTGTCTATCTCCTGAGGCAACACCTGTTGATTCAAATCTTGTTTTTTTAGGAACCCGTCAAATAGAAGCGCTGAGTTTATATCCCAACCAGAAAAGATGATTACATCGGCCACTTTTAGCAATTTTCTCCCTTTCTCAGGGGTCATATCTTTCATGAGGACATCAATCTCATCCTGCAATTTCTTCATCTGTTCTTCTTCTGGTCTTCCAGCCATGCTTCGTTTAACATGTGCTCCTTTGTACTGGTACAAAAATGAAAGGAATTCCCTAGAAGAGGTGAATCCATCATCAACAACAAAATCTTCATGTTCAATCATCCTTATATCGACGACATCCTTAATATTAATTTCACCAGTGTCCATATTCATCTGTGCTTCAAAACCAAGAGGATAATCTTCTCTAGGAGAATCAGTAGGCATACTACTAGCAGTTGATTTTGGTGACATGTGAGCTAAGGGCTGACTATCCTTCTCACTATTAATGAAATGAAGGAATTGTGAGGGCACTCTATGCATGATCTCTGCTTCATGTTGAAGCAGCCTTTTAGCCACTTCCAAAGGATCTTGGAGATTTCCAATTAGATCTCCATCTATCATTCCCCTTGCCCTTTTCCATTTGTAGGCCTCCCAAGTCAACTCACTCTTTTCTCTCAAAACCTTGGCCTCTTCTCTTTCAAGATTTTTAATCAGGTCATCTGGCATTTTGGCTACATGTATTCCGGCTTTGAGTTTTTGTGACGCTCTGGCAGCTCTTATATACCCTTCAGGATCGAAGTTCTCTCTAGGCTCACCCAGAGTCATGCCATAGTAGTCTAACTTATTCTGTAGTAAATGATAGCTTTTTGAACTTTTAACAATAAAATCAGAAAAAACCAATAAACCTGGAACGATAGACTATTTACCAAAATCTGTAAGGTGTTTAGCACTAACAATAGACAACTGTCTTATAATCTCCAGGCTAGCCACCCTGTTTGGCACTATAATTGGAAGCATGTGGGGTTTCCCTTCATACCCAAATATCCTGATTTCTGTGTGATTATCATGGCAATACCAATCACCCCAATTATGATCAATTTGTGACTCTGGAGAGAAGTCCTTTGGCCTGAGGAATTTCTTAATTTCAGGGGACAAAGTGTAATCCCTGTGTAGCCCAAAAGCTGCACTAAGAGGTTTCACAAAATATTCTTGAAAGTGCCAGTACTGGTTGTTCATGAACCTCTGGTCCCATGCAGAAACCCATAACTAAACTGGCTTCTTCAAACCATTCTTATCATAAGATCTAATGCAGAAATCATCTGACCAGAAGTTAATCTCTTGTCCAGAATAAAGAATAATATGCATTAACAAGGAGTACAATGAAAAATGAACATTCACAAGGTCCCCTTTCAACTTTTCCAACCCATGATTTAAGGCATCTGCAACATAAGTGGCAAAATCAAATGACCTAGGGTCTTTTGACTGTAAATCAGCACATAGAACCATAACCCCAATATCCATGAGTGGATGAGCCTCTAGGCCTAATACTTGGGCTGCAGCATAATATGTATATTTGAAATATGGATGGAAGTGGTTGACATCAAACGACACCTTGTCATCTTTGCTGAACGGAACAAATGACCCACCCACTTTTGGCTGGTGAACAGGTAGTCTCCAAGTCCTGTAGATGTTTTCCAAACTAAAGAATTCTTGTGAAAGTTTCTTCATATCGATTCTCTCCTCCACCTCCCATTCTAAATCAAATACCATATCAATAGTTTGTTTGTTAATCACCACTAATGGATCCCCTCTGTAATCGCATATGGTTTTGGTTCTCAGATTATAACAATCTACCAGAGCTTTCATTAATTCAACATCTACAAACACGTTCGGGACTACCAATTTACCTAAGTTCTTCTTCCATAGATTACTTATGAGCTCAGGAGCATCCCTTCTTTTGTAGCTAAATAAGAATAATTCATGTCCTCTGATTTCAGTCCAAATGTCTCCTAGATTTTCAAATCTATCCTCCAATCCTTCTTCTTCGCTTTTGATCTTTTTAGACCTTACACTAGATGTGGGACACTGGTCTAACAAATCCTGAGTCAGAGCTCTCCCTTCCTTCTTTTGTCTTTTAGGCTTCTCTTCAGGGTTTAGTTCTTTTCCTTTCCTACTCTTTTTAGAAGAAGAAGAAGAAGGTTCCATGATTACAGCAAATACGAGAGACAACACTTACTTGGAGAAATGCCTAGCTCTTCTGATTGTCGTTCAAAGTTTCTACAAGTTCTTCGCAATTTTTAGTCTTCTGGCATTGATTTGGCCCTTATGAAAATTCAATCAGTTCAACTGTAATGGTATGGGCAACTTGTGCACAGTTAATGTTCTGCGTCTACAACGGCTACTCAAGTGTTTAAACTTAATTGCAGATGTGACATTCTTCACTTGGGCCTTTAACTCTTTCGCGGGAAGTACAGTTCGACCAAAATGATCGTGATTCAAGTTATCGATGAAACCCTTGTCTTCGGCCGAGTGTTTAAATCTTTCATCGAAAGCCCATTCTCTTCGATATTGTTCTTTCGGTGAGTAGCCCATGTTGAGAAGCCACTTTCAAGACTCATTGAAATCATTTTTTCATTGACAAACCTCTTTTTCGATAGGTCACTCGCAAGTTTCATCGAAATCATATTTCGATGAGTTCCTTTCTTCGGTGAAGGTTCACGTATGTTTCATTGATAGTCCTTTTCCATCGATATCCTCCTTTATCGATAAAACACCTTAGCTTTTGTTCGATATTATGTCATCGATGAGATTTTGTGTTTCGATGAATGCTTTATGAGTTTCTTCGGTAGTTATATTTCTTCGAAATCACTTTTTGCCTTTTGCTATTTGTTTTTCACATTTTCGATGAAACTTGGAGTATCGATGAGCGGTTTTCTGTATTCATCGAAGGTGACTTTTTGCCGAAATACTTTTGCTTGGTGCTTTACATACTTTATTTCGATGAAGCTTCTTTCGAAATGCTCGATACAATTTGCTGGCCGAAAAATCTTTTAGTCTTTACGCCTATGGAAATATATATTTTTTTATATATTTTTTAATTTTCAAATATAGTGTTCAACAGGTTCTCTTCTAAAATTGGTGCTAACACTAGCCCTTCCCCCATAACCCCTCCCTCCTCTACTAATACTAAACCATCGAGCTCTATTTTGGTTCTAACTAACATTGTTAAGGACCTGCATGAGGATATAAAAAGACAAGACAACCTATTAAAATGACTCTTTGCAAACATGAATGTGGTCATTAAAAGATCAACCAACTGGATTCAGTGCCTAAGGCAAAGGCCAGGGCTAACACTTGGGTGGACAACTTGGATGAGGGCATAGTTTGGAGAATTGTCAATGATCTTGTTGGCATATTGGGGCTAGTGGGTAGAAAGATTGATGATACAGACTTCAAGATCAAGATGCCAGGGACCAAACTTGAGCTAGGCCAAGAGGTCAAGAAAACCCAGGAGGCCCTTAAAATAAAATTGGGGAGGTAAACCTTGCTTGTAAGAACATGGATAGTAATCATAATGCCTCCCTATAGGCTATCTAGGATGAGATGGAAAGGAAAAGGGAAAAAAAAAGAAAACACATCAAGTCCCTAGCCACAGTCTTTGGCCCCACGTCATCTCTAGTGAAATCTACCCCTGACTTCATGTTGGTCTCCCCTAGCTCTAAGACTGGGTCAAGTAAAAAAGTTTTTTTTTTATAAAGTGCTTAGTTTGTGCCAAGTTGGCAAGAAGGCTACCCCCATATAGTAGACCATCTCTTTGTGTCTATGTTGGTTGGTTTTACCATGTTTTTTCATTATTTCAATTCTTCTTTTTTTGCTATTCTTTTAGTGTATTTGTTGGATCTCTATTCACCCTACTTGTTTTTTCTTATTTTTTGGGTGGGGGAATATTTTATTTGTTGCACATCCCTCGCGTGCTCTTGGTGTCTCTTTGTAGATAGGTAAGGTATGAGCCTATCTCAATTTTATTAATGAAAATAATATAATTATCATGCATCTACAAACAAAATAAAAGTGTGGAGCACAATGTCAAACAATGAAGGGAACCTATGAGGAGAAATGCTAGAGTTTCTTCTTATGTAAGACTTAGGGAAATACTAGAGTGGCCTTATTAAGAGTGATAAGGTTTGTTTTGAGTTTGTTGTTTGGGGATTCTTGCCTATTGGGGATGTTACTTTGTTTGTTGTTGATGGTATTTAGGTGGATGAGGAGGCTCTCTAGAGTGAATCAGACGATGAGCTACTATTAGATATACTCAATTAAGCCAAGTATCAAAATACCCACTTTGTCAAGTGTTAAAATTTCCACTATGTCCTTGCACCTACTTTTTTCATGTTCTTTCCCCCTCTTATGATTTTGTTTTTACCTCTTCATGGGTTAGATTTGGTTGAGGAGTCTTGTGTTGAGGTAGTCATTGGGGACTAGAAGGGCTCTACTTTATAGACTTTTTTTTGAGGTTGTGGACGACGACATTGATCCTCCTTAGATGCCTATTTATTAATGCAAGTTAGATGTTGGGTCCTCTTCTCATTTAACTAAGGTTATTTATATTGTAAAGCTATTTTTGGTGTTGTTCCTTATTGTTGGGTACAGAAGGGTTTTTTTTCCTCTACCTAGTATTGGTTTGGGTTTCACCAAATTATTTCCTTCACCTATGCAAACCCTCAATTCTTAGAGTGTCTTCTCCTTCCAATACCACTGAATGTAATTTCTAAAGGATCTCTTCTTTGGATTATTTTCACTCTACTCTTTAATAGATCCTTGGGCTTGCAAAACTTCTTCTAGGTTGCAGTCTTCACTCATTGGGAGGTTTCTTGGTCACAAGCCAAACATTGATTCTATCTATAGGAGCCCATTTAATAGATGGAATGGTTCACACAAAATGTGTAATCTTTGTTGAACATATTTCTCATATTCTCCTTCAAATTATATGAGGGATTCTCTTGCGTTCTTTAGGGTGGTCCTTGGTTTTCTGGTAAGAATTCTCTTCACCTTCAAAGATGGTCTATTGATTTTAATGTTAGTAAATTTAATTTGACCATTATATGAGTTAAATTTTCATAACTCCCATTGGAATTCTAGAATTAACGTATCATCCAATGAGTTGGTGATGCAATTGGCTAGTTCATTTATATTAATGATATCACAAAATCTAGAAGTTGTTTTCTTTTTACTATAATTTGTTTGTGTTGACATTGATTCAAAGTTACTCAACAAAGTTACATTGATCTATATATTGGTTTTTGGGATTACAGACTCTTTTTTCAAACCCCTCATAAGTTCCACTTCCATAGTGATGGGATTTCCTCTTGGTTTTGTCAAGAAGATTTTGATTCTATGCTCTTTTGAGAGCATCAAGAATAAGGGTTTTCCTCTACCTCATATAAAAGAGGATTAATACAATTCTTATCCTTGACATAATTATGGATGAAAGTAGTATTTTGACTACCCTCCTAAAGCCAAGTGATGCAATATTTTTGTTTCCAAAAAATATCTTCACAAAGCTCCTATTCATGAAGTCGTTTCAATAAAGAAGACTCCTTTCAAAGGTGATCCATGATCATACCATAATCTGTAATAAGAGAAGTAACATTATTCAACTGAGATTGAATCTGGCTTCGTCTATATAAATATATTAAAAAATCTAGAACTGTGCCACCTTTTGAGTTGGAATTTTATAAATTGGAGTAACTTGGAGAATTAGTAATTGGAATTACCACATGGAGGTTTTTCCAAATTCCACCATTATGACATGTGTTCATAGAGAGCATGATCTTGTAGCCACATTAATTGAAATTTTAAAAAACACATGATTCTTCATAGGAAAAAGAGAAGAATCGAATCCAAATTTTCAAAAGTTGTGAGACACTTATCACTAATGTAATAAGAAGAAAAAAAAATGATCTCATCTTTTAGAAATTTATTCCAAAGAATGACAATTACTCGAGTAAAAGAGGCATCAATAGGATTAACATCCACAAGATTGAGAAATGAAATATTGTTTTTAAAAAGGATAAAAGATTGATCTAGTCAACTAAGACCTCTAATAATGTCTTCAAGAGAAAGAATAGAATTAAAGTCTTCATCAAGAATCCATAGAAGAGAAACAAATAAAGTGTGCAAAAGATATAAATTAGACCATAACTTAAGCTTATTGTAAAAATATGTTGGTGCATTAATGTCAGAAAGAAGAATAAGATCAATAGAAGAAAAATATTTGTCCACCAAGGATAGTGAGTTCTTGGAAGAAATGAAAAATATAGAAGTAGGTTGATGAGGTCACTCCTCCTTTTCCCCCTATCACCCCCACATACTAACATTAACATCCCTTTGACAAAGTGGAAGAAAGACTTTATATATCATCCATGGAAAGTTTAGTCTCCCGAAGGAACAAAATAACCATCTCATGATGTTGAACAAGATTGCAAAAAACTGTTTGATAAGAGGTGCTACCCAAACCCTTGCATTCCATGAAAGGATAATCATTAGTGAGAGTCAGTGAAATGCAAGTCCAGAGGATGAACATCATCCAATTCTACTAAAGCTTCACCCAAAAACTTTACTTTATTTTGATAACTTTTCCTCCCAACCTTGCTATTCTTGTCCAAAGTATCTTTTTTGAGATTCTACTACTAAAGACCCAAAGGAAGAGGAATATTTTTCTTGAGATTCTCATTTGCATGAACCATCCTACAACCATTAGGTAAAGTATAAGTAGGGTAACTAAAGGGAACAACTGCAAAATAAGCAATAGATCGATTTGAAGGAATCCACCAAGTCATATTTGGAAGGAGCAGACATTTTATGATTAGTAGCCCAATAATAGAATGCACACTAGAAGGAGTCAGGACTTCCTTAGATACATCAACAATAAAAGAAGAAGGACGCAAAGTAGAAATTTCTAAAATTTTGCCTAGCACATTTAAATTCATGTCATCAAACGTTTCTAAAACATCAAATATATTATTAAAATATCCTTTAGATAAACCTTTCTTCTTTCAAGCAACTTTTTTCACTTTATTCAAATCTCTTACAAGAATAAACTTAGTAGACTTCGTACGCATATTAGACACTAGTTTGTTGCCCTTTACCATAGACATATACTTGGAAGACATAGAATATAAGGGACAAACATCAGAGGCCCTCTTAAGACAATTCCATACAAGATTCTCATAAACTTGGGAAAGCTAACACCAATTTAAGGAAGAGCTTCACAATCCAAGTGTTGAAACCAATGCAAGCTACCTAGTTCGATCTCAATAGACTTTCGCAAGGGGTTATTAAGATCAGTATCCCCATAGATACGAGGATAAGAAGGAACCTTATGGATTTTTTATTTTTTTCAAATTTCATAAAAGTGAGGCATTTATAATAAGAGGCTAGTTTTTATACTAAACATTATACAAAAATAATTGAAATTGAATTCAAATCATTATGTTTCTTTTTTAAAAATAGTAATATGAATTAAGTGAAATATTATGTTTTCATAATTGATATTAAAATTTTTGATATTATTTTAGATCACTATTATTCTCATACTAAAAATAGATAATGATGCATGATCTAAAATGTTGATCTTCAAAACTATTCTGCATAATTTAATTCACAAAAATTAATTACAAAATATATTAGGTGGTCGATATTGTATTCTTGAATTCTTACATCTTAGATTTCAAAATGAGACACGTATGTGCATGCACACACACACACATGAGATATATGATATCATGTGGTTTATAATTATAGTGAACATCAAATAGAGATTGTAAGTAACATGAAGAGATAGGTATATTCTTAAGATAAGATAAAATAGATTTTATATAAATTAAGAGAAGGGTATATTTTAAGAAATAATCTCAAGAACTTTTTATAAACTCTAAGCAATTTTATTATAAAGAGACATAGAATTTGAGATGTTCTTTTTATGGTTATTGGAAAATGAATTTCTAGAGTGGATGATATTATTTTTTTCTAAATGCCATTTTTTTAAGGATAAGTAATTGTTTCATTAGTGATTTAATTGGTTGGATCATTATATCATAATAACTTTTTTATCATAGAAAGGTCAGTTAAAAAATAAAAGATTTAAATTTTGAAATAGACAAGTTGAATTGAACTATCTATTGATAATTATTGATGGAAATTTAAATGATATATAATACCAAGTAATTAATAAATCTTTAAATAAAAATCTAACAATGTACTAAGAAAATAAAATAAGGTACTATGATTACATATTTACAATAAAAAAAAAAACATTTTTTATTTTTTACTTCATATACAAATTTACCCCTTACACATACATTTTACATATTAAATTAAAAATAATAAAAATAAAACATGTACAATTAGGCACTAAAATAGTTAAAATCAAGGAATTTCCTATATTACGCCTTGCGATGTTTACATCATAGAAACACCAACGATTTCTGGCTCCCCTTATGCTTATTAAATTTTGTGTCCCTACACTAACAGAAAACTTACTCCATATACTAACAAAACAAACAGAAAACTTACTCCATATACTAACAAAACACTCTATACAATGCTATATACTTTTATCTATTCCCTCTTATACACCGATCGAGAGCTAAAATTACAACATCATACAAATGGAAGGCTCTCTTTCTCACCCTCTTATTGAAGATCGATATTCCAATCACAATAGAGAATCCCAAACAATAACTCAATCCAAGTCCGATTGCCCATCCTATCATTTCACCATCTGAGTTCTCTGCTTCCCCACTTCTCTCAATACTTGTGCAGTTGCCATAGCCAGAAGAGTTGTTGCAGACGGTTACATTGGTAAATGGAATCCCACTTAGCTTAGGATTGCCCAAGTAGGACGACTCCCCAAACGTTAGAAACTGCCCCCCGTGGGGTAAGATAGATTTAAGAACTGCAAATAACTCAGCAACTGAAGTTCTAATGGAATGTTGCCATTCAGCCTGTTTAGCGAGAGGTCCAAAGACTCTAGCTGATCCATGCGTCCCAATGTTTTTGGGATTCGACCACTGAGATCATTCCTTGAAAGGTTAAGGGCTATCAAGCCTTGAAGAGATCCCATTTCGGGAGGAATGCTCCCAGATAAGTTGTTGTTTGAAAGATCAATACATTTAAGAATGAAAAGAACTTTCACAAATTCAACATCCCAACCTTCCCAGGAAATTTTAATCTGATTTGTATATGTAGCACCAATTGAAGTGTATTCTTCGAGATAGTCTGGATTACTTTGCGATGCATTGACCATTGCGAGCAAATTTGTAAGGTTTCTTGGAATGGGTCCTGAAAGGTTGTTGCCAGAAAGATCCAGAATTTGAAGATTCGGAAGGCCAATTACCTGGCGTGGGGAAGGGTGCCTTCCAAATCATTATTTCCCAAATCCAATACTTGCAGAGATCAGCCTTCTGAAATGGATGAGGGAATAACTCCTCTCAAATGATTACCATTGAGCTTCAATGTATGAATCTTTGTAATGTTGCCCCACTCTGCTGGCAATTCACCTTCCAGATGATTTTCTGCCAAATCTAAAGCACTAAGAGAAGAACTATTCCTGGTTAAATGAGGAGGAATGACACTGCTCAGCGTATTTTTTGAAAGGTCAAGAACCTGCAAATATGGAGTGCAAATAGAATCTGGAATCGCTCCGCTGAGATTATTCCGCGACAAGGATAAGAACCTTGCATTTTCAAGATACGCACCGATGTGACTAGGAATAGAACCATTAAACTGATTCATCGACAGATCCAGCAGATAAGCTCCAGCGAGAGGAAGAGGACGAGCACCTTTTAAGCTATTATTGTGCAAATCTAGATAGCCAAAATACTTGGGTAAGGTTACTCTAGATGGCAATGACCCTGTTAATTGATTACAACTAAGGTTCAAACTATAACGGCTGGGTAAGTTCCATATCCAAGATGGAATATTGTTTGGATACTGTTAGCAGATAGGTCCACAATTTCCAAGTTATATTGGGTGACAAGGAAGGATGGAATTCTATCTAAATTGCAAGAACCTAGTCCCAAAGAGGAAAGCTTAAACTGCGGAATCCATGTTGAGTCAATGTTTACAGTTAAGTGATTGTAAGAAAGATACAGCCACCCTTAAACAGCACACACTAAGCGTTGACCGCTTAGTATGGCAGGTGTGGGCCCATTCCCTTTGCCACCATCCGTTGCCGTTTGTCCCGTTTCCGTTAGCATTCAAATTCTAAAATTTCTCCCGCGCAGTAAGTATAGTGAATTCAGTACGTGTTTGCTGACAGCCTGTGGGCAATTTTTATTTCCTAGCATTCTTCCAGCTTGTACCAAAATGGGAGCTATGTGGTGAGCTGGCACGGTTGCAAATGCTCTGACAAACGTATGCAAACTGTGGAAGCACAGACAAGCCGTTGAATTTTAAATAATATATTTATTATTAATGGTCTCTTACTTTTTATCTAAAATTAAAATATAATATATATATATATATATAATTTTTAAAATAAATAAATAAATATGATGTTCTAGAGAACATAATATATCTTGAGATGGTATCATTTTTTGAAATTTTTTAATTATTAAAGAAAATGTAAATTTTTGAAATATAATTTAATATTTTTATTTAAAATTTAAATAAAAACATAAAATGCATTAAAAATTTATGTCACTTTCATGTACTTCAAGTTTAAAAGTTAGACCAAAGGCTAGTGCTATTCATTTCTTTTATCATGATGTGTCACGGTACTTGGATTTCACCTAGTTGAATGTCCTTAATTTTAAATCAAGTTTTAGTTGATGTAACTCTAGTTCCTTAAATGATAACAATTAAGGTATTATACATTTTTAACATACTAATTCATAAAACATAACAAATTCCCTTACTCATATAAAGGGCTTGTTGCAATTGAACACTTGATTAAACAAATAATTTTATTGGTCACATCACATGTCAAATTAAAGATAATAAATCTCTAAGGCATGCTAATTTATTTTAATTAGATGTACAGAGCCTAATCATCCTTAATTATGCACTCTATTGAACCATTTAATAAACTAGTTTAATGAAGCATAAATTCAAGGATGATAGAAACATAATGTGTGCAACTTTGATTTAATTGGGTTTATGATTGAGGGCATATTTATTATGAAAATATTCCTAGTAAGCTCTATAACCAATTATAGATTGTCTCTAAGTTGATAAAAAATGGCTCTATAAACTTATAAATAATAATAGTGACTATAACTTGTTAATATGTAATGAGTTCTTAAGATATCCATTTAACTATACAAATAATTTAAATATTCCATAAGAAATAGTGAGAGACCACATGTGAGTGAATTGGAGCAACAAATTATGAACCAATTTTGAGTGTTTGGTAAATCATCATTAGCATAATCACCATGAATTTGATGAAAAATATAATTGAGAAATAAACTAGCAATGGTTAGGAAAAATTCCAAGAAAAGGTGCACAAAAAGGCAAGAAGAATCTTTATAATTTGAACAACTCCATAGGAAGAAGTACACTTATACAAAAAGAATACATGAATATCATGAGTGGCAAAAAGGAAAGAAAAGAATGTCATTTTTTTTTAATAATCAATCATATCTCAACAATTTTTTTTTTTTAATAATGTCCATGAAAATAGTTCTTGAAACAGACTAATGAATCTTTCACCTTTCAAGAAAGGAAATCAACGTTAAGAGAAGCAAGTGAGGCTAGGGAAAATTAACAATAATTCTATTCCATCAATCAAGATCCTCATCTAATAATTTGTGCCTAGAGAATGATATTCATATTTCATTGGTTTGCTCTTGACTAGAGAATGAAATTCATCTTTCATTTAGTTTGCTCAAATTATAAATTCTATTGGCTCCTATCCTGAAAAAGGAAAATGAAAAATTAAATTGAAAATCAAATAGGAGAATCCTATACACTGAAATTCCTCTCAAGAGGATTCTTTCTAGTAGAATTATCTAATAAAATGGAAAGGGATAATGACCTTAATGGAGGGCCAAGGATTTCAAATGGTGTAGGCCTCTTCTTGAAAAATTGTCAATTGTTTTGACTTATTAGATCTTAAAATCCAATAAATTTCAATATATTTAGAATTTATAGTCTTCTTCAAGAATAGTGGTAATGCACAATCTTGGAGTAGATTGACATTTCACTTTTAAAAAATTGAAATCTTAGATGAATTAATTGTGTAGGGAGATTCAAGGATTTATGCAAGGGTATGTATAAGGAGAGATTTGTCCAAATGCTAATCAAATGTATAATTTAATATAGCTAGCTATAATTAGTTTATAGGAAGTTAGGTTAAACCAATCTTTTGTACATGCATTATAAATAAAAAATTCATTACAGAAAAAATAATAGATAGAATATCTCACAAATTTTTTAATGAAATGATACAGAAAAGAATTAGGCAAGCCTAAGGAATAAAAAATCAACACAACACAAATATTAAAGGAAATGATGAGATTATAAATATCCTAAATAAACTATTTGATCCGTAAAGTAGTGCCTTCAAATCAATTAGCATTGAGATTGTTAAAAGTTGCTTTCTTATTCTTCTTTGGATAATAAAGATGAAAATTTCTCTTTTTTCATATATATTGAAGAATGAAATTGTCCTCCTCTTTCTTTATTGGTAGAGAACAAGAGTTATCATAAGAACCAAGGACTAAGGGGTATCCAAATTCACGCGAGGCACGATCTTGACCTCATCCTATTTCAAGATGTTGGAGCCATGCACTTAGCAAGACTTGATCCTTGATGGGTTCATTAAGAACCATTCGACTTCACCAACAATTCAAGGGCCCATTGACTATAGTTAATAATTTCAATCCTTTTCTTCATAAGAAACATCTATTTAATATAATCGAGTCAAAGTTGCAGAGGTAGCATCCATTTTCTTCTTAAATTGATCAAATTGCTTCACTAATATATTGAAGATTTAAAAGTATAAGTAGTAGTGGCATGAGAAGCATGGGTGGAATATTTTTGTTTACTCGAGATGCATTTAAATTGTTGCTTTTGGAAGCCTTGTAATTTAATTAATTTGTGTTTTTGTTATCATCTCATTCTCCAAGATTTTTAATGGAGGATTTGTAAGAAAATTAAATTGAGGTTGTGGAAACCCCACAAGGAAAGTGTTGGATTTTGCCAAGATCAAGGGCACAATGAAAAGCATAAAAGAGACAATAGAATGACAAGAACAAACTGTATTCTCATCAATATAAAAATGATCAACTGGATTAACCAATACAATGAATAGAGGCCTGCTTATATAGGCAAGGCCATATGGATGTATGAGCACACAAATATGACATGTGGCTCAATGAGAAACAAGGGTAGGTAAGAAATACTAAGGGTAGGTAGGAGAAATAATATAATATTCCACAAGAGGTGGATGACCCACCGAATGTGGAGTGTAATAGCAAAATAAGACCACAAAAGGTGGAATTTCTCCTACAAGCTCTATCCCCAAGTGCACACTTCCCTAAGTGTCTCAATTCCAAACTACGAAGAGATGCATTATCCTAAGTTAATTTAAGTAAGTGTAATAATATCCAAAGTGAATATTTATTTACACCAACACCCCCCCCTTAAGTGCAACTTAGGGGAATGAAGACTCAAGTCAACAATGCAAGATGGGTCCCGGCTACTAGGCCATGATAGGTACCCATGTACAATATGAAAATGCAAGCAAAACTATGCAATGCAAACTCTCACAAATGGAGAAAGGGAGAAAACCTAGTGGGAAAAAACTCCCCCCCAAAAGAGAGATGAATGTACAAAAGACTCTCAAAGAAGAAGGACAAAACCTCAAAGAGGAAAAAGTCCCCCCCATAAGAGAGGAAGGAGAAGTCAGCTGACCCCCCCTAATGACACATCTCGCACCCCCAAGAGATCTCGCAACTACTGGAACTTACTCTCGGTGAAAGGTTTGGTGAATATGTCAGCAACCTGCTCTGCTGTAGGACAATACTGCAAATCAATGACCTGCTCCTGGATAAGCTCTCGGATATAGTGCATATGAATCTCGATGTGTTTGGTCAGCTAGTGCTGGACCGGGTTCTTCGAGATCGCAATGGCACTCTGATTGTCACAATGTAGAACTGTCGGTCATGGAGTGGTGAAACCAAACTCTATGAGAATCTGCTGGAGCCAAATGGTCTCAGTCGCTACATTAACAACACCTCGATACTCAGCCTCAGTCGAAGAGAGAGCAATAGGATGTTGCGTCTTGCTCTGCCAACAAATGGGGCCTGAACCAAGGTGAAAACTGTAACCAGAAGTAGACTTACGATCAACGAGATTGCCAGCCCAATCGGAGTCGGTGTAACCAACCAAGCGAAGTCCTGTGCCTGCTACATAGTGAATCCCATAGTGAGGTGTACCCTGGATGTAATGTAGAATGCGTTTGGTAGCTTTCCAATGAAGCTCATGTGGTTCCTGCATGAAGTGGGAAACCATGCCAACTGCAAATGAAATATCAGGGCGTGTATGAGTCAAGTAGATGAGACTACCCACAAGCTGACGATACAAAGTGGCATCAACTGGTGGAGAAGAACATTGAGCCTCAAGCTTGACTCCTGAAAGAAAGGGAGTCGGGGCAAGCTTACAATCAGCCATATGAAAGCGTGCAAGTAGATCAAGAGTATACTTGGGCCGCGATAGTGTGATCCCGAAAGGTGACTGTGAAATCTCTATCCCGAGAAAGTAGTGCAAAAGACCCAAGTCAGTCATAGCAAATCTGTCATGCAAAGCAGATTTGACCCTGCTAATGATGGATGAAGTACTCCCTGTAATGATCAAGTCATCAACATAGAGCACAAGTATCAAGTGAGAGTCATCCTGTCGCAAAATGTAAACATTCGGATCGGAATGACACCTGGTGAACCCGGCGGAGAGAAGAAAGGAATCCATCTTGGCATACCAAGCCCTGGGGGCCTGCTTAAGGCCATAGAGAGATTTCCTTAGTCTGCAAACCAAGGAAGTATCCTGAATGAAACCCTGTGGCTGCTCCATATAAATCTCCTCATCAAGATCACCATGAAGAAAAGCACTCTTCACATCCATCTGATGTCCAGCCCAACCATGAGCTGCAGCAATAGCAAGTGTCAAATGAATGGAGTTCATCTTGGCTATGGGTGCAAAGGTCTCAGTATAGTCAACACCTGCAACCTGTGAGAAACCTTTTGCAACAAGCCGAGCCTTATACTTATCCACACTACCATCCGCTGCAAACTTGGTCTGATAGATCCACTTACATCGAACCATCTTTCTCCCCTTAGGGAGATGGACAAGATCCCATGTGTTGTTCCTCATCAAGGAACTATACTCTTCCTCCATAGCTTGGTCCCACTCAGGAACCCCTGATGCTTCACTAAATGTCTGTGGATCGGAAGCGGTAGCAATGAATGCATGTGGAAGATCCTGATGTTGTGATCGAGTTCTCCGTGTATTCGAAGGATCCCCAACAAGAGAACTCGTGGACTCAAGTGTCTGTCGAGCCCAACGAGGTCTGGGTGGACGGGGAGAATGAGGCTCCTCAACTGCAAGTGGACCCTACGGAGGTGGAACCCTGCGAGTCAGAGTTGAGGGAGTCTCATCATCAGAATCACTAACATCACTATCCACAATGGAGGAAGGTAGAGGAGATAGAGAGGCTAAGCTAGGAGAGCTTTCCTCAAAGTGTACACTCCTCTCAATGAATACCTCATGTGTCTCTGGATCCATCAATCTGTATGCCTTAACACCCTCAGAATATCTAACAAATATGCAAGGCCGACTCTGTGGTTCCAATGCCTTGCATTTCCGTGGAGGTATGTGAGCCCATGCTGGACACCCAAAGACTCTGAAATGTCTCACAATTGGTTTCCTACCAGCCCAAGCTTCAAAAGGAGTAATACCTTGCAAAGATTTGTGAGGAACCCGGTTTTGGATGTGTGTGGCACAACTGATAGCCTCTTCCCAAAAGGCGGGATCAAGAGAACGTGCATGAATCATACAACTAGCCATTTCTTTGAGAGTTCTATTCTTGCATTCTGCAACCCCGTTCTGCTGTGGAGTGTATGCAACAGAATGCTGAAGATCAATCCCCTCAAAGGTACAAAAATCCTCAAGTCTCTTGTTCACATATTCCCTTCCATTATCTGTGCGAAGAATCTTGACCACTTTCCCTGATTGCTTCTCCACACAAGTCTTGAAGTCTTGAAATCTATCAAATACTTCACTCTTATGAATGAGAAAGTAGACCCAAGTGAAGCGGGAGTAGTCATCAATGAAGGTAAGAACATAGCGGGCCTTACTGAATGAAGGTGCTAGAAATGGACCTGCTACATCACTGTGAACAAGTTGAAGAACTTCCAAAGCTCTCCAAGTTTTCCCTTTATCAAACTTCTCTTCGGGATGCTTGCCTATGGAACAACCTGAACATACACCCTCTGAAAAACTGATTCGAGGAAGACCTGTGACCATGTCTTTAGTGCTTAGCTGCTGAAGATAGCGGTAGTTGAGGTGACCAAACCGCTCATGCCATAGCTTACTTTCTGAATTTGAATGAGTAAGCAAGGCCCTAGAAGGTGAACTTGGCACAAAGTGGGAGAATGAATAAAGTCTAGAGTTGTCATTGACTTGTCCCACTGCTACCAAGGCATCATCATCAAGTTCCTTTACCACAACTGAATCTAGGGTAAACGCAACCTTTTTCCCATTCCCATAGTGAGTGATTTGGTAGATGGAGAGAAGGTTGGTAGACAAGTTAGGAACAAAGAGAACATTCTCAAATGTTCCATCATCCATGTCAACTGAACCTTTCCCTTCAACCTCTACTTGTGTGTCATCACCTATGTAAATGTGAGGTACCTTTGATGGCTCCAATGAAGAAAACTGCTCCTTTGTAGAACCCATGTGATATGAGGCACCTGAGTCAAGTATCCATTGCTGTGAAGAACTTGTTGTAGCCACAAATGCTTGCCCTTTTCCCTTAGATTGTGAGGAAGAGGAAGGAGTTGAATCCTTCTTTGTGTAGGCGGATGGCAAGTTGATGTTGTTTTTCTTGAGAAGATTGGTTAACTCATCAACTTGTTTTGCATGGCATCGATGCTCATCATGACCATACTTTTTGCAATATGCACAAGTTGGTTTATCCTTCTTAGGTGGTGTCCCCTTCTTGGAAGAGGATTGAAAATTTCCTTGTGATGGAGAGGATGATTGTCCCTTTTCCTGGTGTGGTTGAGACTTAGATTGCTTCTTCTTCTTGTTGGAATCTTTGCCTTGACTTCCTTGATTTCCTGTATTTGCTACCAAAGCCTTGGACTTTGAAGACTTGAGAAACCCCATGTTCAACAACTTAGATTGTTCCAATATCAACATTCAGGTGAAAGCATCAAATGAAGGCATAACATAAGAACTCCCCACTGTCAAACGATGAGTTTGGAAGCTAGATACAAATGCTGCATATTCTGGTGCAAGCTTGTCCAACAAGTTGAATATCAATTGAGCATCCTTCTTGTCAATTCCACAATCCTTTAGCTTTGCTCTTAGCTCATTTTCTTTGGTTACATAATCTTGGATTGTATCAAAATTCTTGGGATCTAAGTTGGTGAGCTCATTATCAATCTAATAGCCTCTGATTTCATCAACTTGTCCATACAATTTTTGAAACATATCCCAAACCTCTTTAATTGTTTTACACTTCTCAATGTGGAAAATGAGGTCATCTGATACATACTTGCGTAAGGTTCCAAGAGCCATGCAATTCTTTGTGAGCCATTCCAATTGAGCATTTGGATCAGCCTTAGGATCAGGTGGTGCTGTTATTGTTCCATCTATGTAGTGTGTGAGACTCTTTTCCATTAGTTTACTCCATACTTTAATTTTCCATGATGCATAATTATGTGGAGTTAATGGTGGAAACTTATTAGGACTCATTGCAACAAGAATGGAAAGAGCACAAAGAGAGGCACAATCACACAAGACACCCCTCCAAATTCACTCAATCAAAGAACCCCCCCCCCCCCCCCCAATGTGATGTTTTTGGCACTTTATAAGTAGTGCGTATACAATGGGCCACTTGCAAAAAATGGCAAAGTGGACTTCTGATTTACAATTTTACAACTTCCTCAATAAGGCCAAAAAAGTCTCAAACTGATAATGCAAGAGATCTTACTAAGATCCAAGCAATTTACAAGTACCTAATAGGCCAAATAAGACCAATATCTGAAAGTACAATTTTCACTCAAAATCTCTGAAATTTGATCATAGATTCTGAAATTAGACAAAAAAATAAGCACTTTAAAAAAAAACAGCACCTGAAAAGGAGGTCGTATGAGCTCAAACGAGGCCTTTGAAGTTGCAGAATTGAGGATTGGACAGGTATAGCTGAGAGAATCCAAAAATTCCGAAAAACCTGTGCACCAAAATCAGAAAATAACCACACCACTACAAAGATCACGAAATTTTAGCCCATTTCAAAAAAAATTGCACCAAAAAAGAAGCAAAAATGAGCAAGATATGGCCTTCCAAAGTTGGACTGCAAAACTGAAAAGCCCAATGGAGAGGGGTCAAAAAAATTTCAAAAAATGCTGATGTGGTGCTGACGTCAGAAAATCACTATGTTAAATTTGACGGTCGTATGACCGTCACGAAAACTTCGCCTGCATGCTGACTAGGCGTCCGTATTGTACGGATGATTGACTGTACATGTGATTGCGCAGATCGTACGGATGATGTGGCACTATACGGATGCGTGCATGGCTCTGTGACTGGGCAGACCGTACGGTCGAGGTGGAACAGTACGTGGTGTACAGAGGTGACTGTTTTCAAGCCACATGGCAGTTGAGTGTTGATTGGATGTCAGCATGGCGGTCGGGTCAACTGGGCGGCGCCGAGAGTCTTTGCCGACGGCTGTCTGTACTGGAGCGTCGCCGGTGGTGGCCGGGAGCTGCCGGAGGCGGTGGGCGAGGGAAGCGCCGGGGACCTGCGGGTGCTGTCGGTGGGAGATCTCGGTGCGGGCGGCTCTGCGGCGATGGTGTTCTGCGGCAGTCTGCGGGTACGGTCGGCGGTAGCTGCGCGCAGAAGGATATAGGTATGGGGGGGTCTGCGGACCCCCAAACAAATTTTTTTTTTTCTTTTTAATAATTTTTTTTGAAATTTTTCCGAAATTCCTCTTTTTTTTTTTTCCGAAAAATTAAATTTTTTCTGTAAAAAAATTTCGAAATTCGTACGAAAATAGGCAAAATTGGAAAAAAAAATTTCTCACCAAAATAGGTCGACTTTATAGTCAAAATTTATGGAAATGGCCCCCTGGATTCAACGGTGATGTCCAAATCACTGTATGATGCCCCCAAAAAATGAAGATCCTCAAATCCGAAAGTAGAAGCCTTCCACGATGTCTCCAAAAATTGATCAATGAAGCCCCAATAGCTCTGATACCATGTTGGATTTTGCCAAGATCAAGGGCATAATGAACAGCATAAAAGAGACAATAGAATGACAAGAACAAACTGTATTCTCATCAATATAAAAATGATCAACCGGATTAACCAATACAATGAATAGAGGCCTGCTTATATAGGCAAGGCCATATGGATGTATGAGCACACAAATATGACATGTGGCTCAATGAGAAACAAGGGTAGGTAAGAAATACTAAGGGTAGGTAGGAGAAATAATATAATATTCCACAAGAGGTGGATGACCCACCGAATGTGGAGTGTAACAGCAAAATAAGACCACAAAAGGTGGAATTTCTCCTACAAGCTCTATCCCTAAGTGCACACTTTCCTAAGTGTCTCAATTCCAAACTACGAAGAGATGCATTATCCTAAGTTAACTTAAGTAAGTGTAATAATATCCAAAGTGAATATTTATTTACACCAACAGAAAGGTTCAATTTAGTTTCAGAGAAAAATTCGAACTATAATGTTGCTTGATTGTTACAAAATAGTAATTTAGGTTACATATAATTGGGTTGAATGGTAAGAAACAGTCCTTATGATAAGAAAAAGAACTTGCATTGTTATTACAAATGAACAAAATTGTCTTTTAGAACTATTAGGTAGGTCATGATGGCAGAACATGGGAGAGTGTTTGTTTTGCTCAAGAAGAAATGGAGCAAGTGGGTAGGGTCAGTGCAAGAAGATGAGTCCACTTTTTGGCCAAAAAGTGGAAGTGTTTTCCCTGTTTTTCAGATTTTGTCTCACTTGAGCTTAAATTTTGAAACACTTAGAGATTGAATCTTGGAAAAAGTTAGTAAAATAAAAGATAGCTCTCTGAGTGTACTTTTCAAATATGTAATTTATTTTAATACCCACATAATAAAAAATAAATTTTTGAATGGAGTTCTAAAAACCATGTTTTAAAAATGCCTATTTCAGGACCATACCATGCATGTGTACGACCCACACTTTTTGACACAATTAAAATTATTTTCTCAAACCATTTTGGGAAATGGTTTGTAACATACTGAAGATTGATGAGCATATTTTTCTATATTTTTTTTTCAAATATTTTTTTTTAATTAATTTTTTAATGGCCGTAATTATCTTTTTAAAAATTTGATGTGTACGACCCACATAATTTGACGTAAACTTAGCATTTTTTGAATTTTTTTTTTTTAAATTGAAAAGAATTTTGTGTAGATTGATGACATATACTTTTTTTTTCAAAATTCATTAAAATAAAAAAGTTATTAAATTAAGAAAATTAGTTAATATTTCAAATTTATGAACCTGATTTAGTATAAATTAAATGAAAAATAGTTAAAATAATCAATTTTTAAATTAATTTACATATTTAGAATCTAGACAGTATAATCTGAAATGGGTTTCAATTTCGTATAAAAATTCTCTGATTAGAGGCACGTAAACTATTTCATTTCATCATATTTGTGCTTTCATTCATGGAGCTTTGAATTTGCAGGTTCATGTCTCAGGTGTGGCCATCCCAGGCCTATCCCGGGCCTAATCCCGAGGCAAGTGGTGGGTTGTGAATTCAAATTTTGCATAACGGGCCCCCGTTTTATAAATGGAGGCCCGTTTCGAAAACGGGCACTCGTTTCATTTTTTGCCTGTTGGATTTAACAATGGGCCCCTGTTTTTAAAACAGGGGCCTGTTATTTAAATAACGGGGGCCCGTTATTTAAATAATAGGCCCCCATTTCTAAATAACCATTACTATAAAAAAAAAGATAGATTGCATTGATTTACCACACTATCATTGAAATCCGTACTGACAAAGATTTTTTACATCATTTGGTAATACTTTTTAATATTTTTTACACGATTTTTTGAAGAACTCAGTAAAAAGATATTATTTTTTGAAGACGAGTTTGTAAAAATGGGTTCTAAGCAACGTCAAAAGAAAAAAAAGAGGACAATTACAGTGGATGAAATTCAAGCACAAAGAGAGAAGGAGGCAAAACGCCAAAGAGATCGAAGATCACAACAATGACAATTGAATAACACTTCTGAAGCATCTAGTTCAGTGCCCGAAGTAGATGAGACCATTGAAGACATCATGATGGATGCAATAAATGTAGAACCACACACGGGTATGACTGTTGATGCAAATGTTGATGTGGTTGCGAATCCTGGTATGTTTTTAAATCCTGATGACTATGATGCCAATCAAATTGCTGATTTAAATGAAGCTGGATATAAATTTCATACACCAATACGAAAAGAAATAAAAATTGAAAATATTACACCACCCTCTCTAAAAGAAAATGAATGTAATTTGTTTACTATTGATAGCAATGTGCTAGATAATCTTAATGGGTTAGTTTCTTGGAGACAAATCAGAACACATGCAAACAGATTATATAAACAATTTTTCTATAATAAAAAGTTAGGATTCCAATGTCAATTAATGCTACAATTAATAAAAATGTTAAAAATGCTTAAAGTCATGAAAAAATAGGTATTTATGCAAAACCAAAAAGAAAAGATGAATCATATAAGCAAGTTGTATCTACTGTTGCCAGTGCCATCGATTCTATAGGAAAAACAAGTCGATCTAAAGATAAGAATGCAGCACGTAGAGTTATAACGACTGCTATAGTTGACAAAATGATTGTTAGTAAAAGAATGTTAAGTGATATAAGTGGCTATTTGAACTTACATCGTAGAACCTTGTCAAGAGCGGCCGAAAGAAGAGACACAATTGAAATTGATCCACTAAACCATTGTTGGAGTTTTAGTGGTAGACTCCAAAGGTCGGACATGAAATTAAATGATGAAACTAAACAATCAATTGCAAAATTTTGGCATGATAACACTAGAGTTTCATCAAATGCTAGAGATGTTTTAAAGTTAAGGTTGGGATAAAAAATTTGTGATCCTCATCCAAAACATCTTCTTGACATGACTCAAACTGAATTCTTTAAAAAATTTAGTGATGAATCTGTGTTAATGAATTAACGAATTAGTCAAAGATCATTTGAAAAATGCAAACCCTGGTATGTTAAAATCAATAAACAAAGAATATCTTGTTGTTGTAAAACTCATGTCCAGTTTCGTTACTATTATGATGTTTTTTGATATATTCAGTGTATGTTGCATGGTAATGATCTTGTGCAGGATTGTGGTGTTTATGTTCCACCTGAAACTATAAAAGATTTTATTGGAAGTTTATTTTGTAAACCACCTCATGAACAATTATTTCTTTCCAGTTCATGCATTTATGGTCTTTGCAATTTATGTGGGAACTATTCTTCGATAGGTGAATGTTTGCATGAACATGTTTCATTTGAGTTTGGACAAAAAATGGTTGATATTAGGAGATTTAAAAATATAGAATACCCTCTAAAGGATGGAAAGATGGGGAAACGTTTAGAATTGATTACAGAACAGAATAGTGTGAATGCATTTATTAGTGAGTTTAAAACTCATATTGTTCCAAAATATGTGAAACATTCCCAACATGCCCGATGGCTTGATGGACAGTTTCGCATATGCAAGAACACATTTCTAGTTGGAACAATAGTATCAGTTGTGGATTTTGCAGAAAATTATACTCTAAAACCACAAGAGGAAACTCAATCACAATACTACAACTTAGTGTAAGTGGCCATATTTGTGCACATTATATATAGACATGACTATGATAGTATAGAAGATAACAAAATTTTTTTGAGGGAGTATCATTTCTATGTTAGCTATAATCGATTACACTCTTCAGAGTTTGTCCAACATTGCTTCGAGGTATTTTATGATAATCTTAAGGAAAGAGAAATTGACATGAAACAACATATGATATGGTCAGATAACTGCACTGGACAATTCAAAAATGCAAGAATGTTTTATTGGCTATGCAAAGTTCACAAGATAACCAATGTCCAACATTTATGGAAATTTTTTGAAGCGGGACATGGTAAGGGGGAACACGATGGAGCCGGTGCCTGTATAAAAAGAGCTCTTTCTAGAGAACAATTGAAATTCAAGGATGCAGTGAAATTCAGAGATGCTCGTGTAGTTGTAGATTGGTGCAATTCAAAGTTGTCAAAAGGATCAACTGAAAACTCTGCAATTCGATGTTTCTTCTGGTTGATAGAGGAAGATAGTATTCCTATTCGGCATGATTGTAATACCATCATTGGATCAGCTAAATGGCATTCGTTTAAGAGTTCTAATTCAAACACATGGACTATATTCACAAGGCAACTTGCTTGCTTTTGTCATTTTTGTGTTTCTGGAGATTGGGAATTTTGTGAGAATAAAGAATGGGTTGAAGAATGGCAACAAAGATCATTGACACCCATAGATGCAAATGATCCGCATGAAAGAACTGATGAAGATATGGATCAAATGTTTGCATCAAATGACTATGATCGCATTTCAGATCTTTTACAACAAGGTAAAATTATTTTTGAAATTTGTTTTGATTTATTAAATAGTACATAAGTTTATGAAATCTTACAGTGTATATTTTTGTTTTTATTTCTCATTAAATATTAAAATAAAAAAAATTTGTGCACAGGAGATGTCTATGCTGTTGTTGCACCAGAGGACAATGAAGAGGGGATAGAGTATTGGTTGGCTCAATGTGTAGAGCCAAAACATAAGCTAACTACTCCTCGAGTAGATGATGATGGTTATGACTATCCAATAGGATCTGTGGTTGTTGTTGGCACTTGGCTATGCAAATATCTAACAAGAAAGAATGGATTGCCCGCATTTGAAGATTATGAATTAGAGAAGAAGATTATACATTACTCGCATTTGGTAGTGGCAACTAATATAAAATTGGATAGATATCGTGGTAGGCCTGCTAATAAAAAATTATGGACTCTCTCTATGGAAGAGCACGAGACAATTATAGATGCTTTGCAAAAGAGAGAGGATGCAGATGGTATAACGGAATGAATCTAGTAAAATTTTGTTTCAGGTCTACCACAAGTAGAAGGCATCAATGAAAACAAAGTTATTTAAATAGACTGTTTATTTTATTTTGGATATGTCTTCTTGATTACATTTTGTGTACAATATACATAAATAAGAGACTATTGGTCAAATTTATGAATGAGATAATTATGTTTTAATCAAGTTGTATTCATTATATTTGTTAAATGATACTTTTTAATTTAGAATATGTTATAATTATAAGATATGTTTCGATAATTAGTTCATGATGTATGCACATTTAGTTTATCTAATCACAAGAACTATTTAAATGAAATTCCAAAAATAAAATTACAAGTCCACATAATGCCTATAAAGTTGTTTAAGCACAACTTCCATAAATAAAATTTCAAGTCCACATAATATATAAAGTATGCACAAAATTTCAAGTCCACATAATTTCAAGTCAATATATATGATCTATTGTGCACATAATTTCAAGTCCACATAACATCTAATGGGCACAATACACATAAAGTATGCACATAATATATATGATCTAATCCTATTATGAAACTATCCATATATATAAAGTATGTGTGTGCATGTGTAAACAAATATGTAAAGCCCATAAAATAGTACATATCAGAGCCAAATAAATAGTAAAATTTTAAGTCCACATAATCCATATAATATCTAATCCATATATATGTCTAGATGGTAACATGATGTTCACTCCACATAATATCTAATGTGCACAAAATATATAAAGTATGCACAAAATATATATGATCTAATCCTATTATGCAACTATCCATATATATAAAGTATGTGCACGTGTAAACAAATGTGTAAAGTCCATAAAAAAGTACATATCAAAGCCAAATAAACAGTAAAATCTAAGTGCTATCATCAATAACATCTTGTGGTCTCTTGTTTCTGGGATGTGGTCCAGATCCACCTGTCTCATGCTGTACAATAAAAAAAAAATATTAAAATATTAAGTTTGAAATTAACTATTAAAAGAATCATTTATCAAATATAGTAGAATTCGTAAATTAAGTTACAAACTTACCATATGCTCATCAGATCCTCTAGCAGTATCTCTCTTGTCCCCGGGACGTGGTCCAGATCCACCTGTCTCATGCTGTACAATAAAAAAATAATATTAAAATATTACTTGAAATTAACTATTAAAAGAATCATTTATCAAATATAGTAGAATTCATAAATTAAGTTACAAACTTACCATATGCTCATCAGATCCTCTAGCAGTATCTCTCTTGTCCCTGGGACGTGGTCCAGATCCACCTGTCTCATGCTATACAATAAAAAAATAATATTAAAATATTACTTTAAATTAACTATTAAAAGAATCATTTATCAAATATAGTAGAATTCGTAAATTAAGTTACAAACTTACCATATGCTCATCAGATCCTCTAGCAGTATCTCTCTTGTCCCTGAGATGTGGTCCAGATCCACCTGTCTCATGCTGTATAATAAAAAAATAATATTAAAATATTACTTGAAATTAACTATTAAAAGAATCATTTATCAAATATAGTAGAATTCATAAATTAAGTTACAAACTTACCATATGCTCATCAGATCCTCTAGCAGTATCTTGTGCAGTATCAACACCAAATGTAGTGCTAGCTAACTCCTGTACAAGGTCAAATTCAAAGTGTCCAATTAAATCTTAAATTAAGAGTAAAAATAAGATCAAATTAAGTATTACATATTAATACCTCAAAGGATGTCGATGTGCATTCAAATTGGCTCTGATCAAAATTATGAGGATAACCTATCCTAATGGTAGTGTCCACCTGCATACATGCATTTAATGAAATCATATTTAGTGAACATATATATATGTGTACTAAATAATTTCAAGTTAAGTTACAATATTGTAAGAGTTCATATTTAATTTTAGAATTATAAGATACATACCATAGATGGTGTCAGAATAGTCAGACCCTCTTCTTGATGTGATGTAGAGGGTCCCTCATGACCTGAATCCTGGAGAAAGAAGCATTCAATGTATCAACATGAAAATTTATATAGTATACAATGATAACATATTAACTTAAAAAGATCTAGTACAATGTCTAGATAGAAATTTATACTATACCCCATAAGGTGTGCCGAGTTGTGTTCCAGTAGATGCAATATTGACTCTAATATTAGGTTTAGTCCTTATCTAAATAAACAAAATTTATTTAATGAAGTATTAGATTGTATAAAAAAAGAGATGCACTTAGTTTATACCTATATTTAATAAAGTATAAAAATATTGACATGTACATGTATATATATCTATACCTGGTCAAGATGAACATCCGAGCAAAGAAAATCCGTATAAGATGTCATCATACTATCATCTGCTGCATCATGCTCATCTGGAACTGAAGTAGATCCTGTAGTAGTAGTAGGACCTACACACGTCTCATGACAACTCAAACACATATGTGGCATCCATCGAGGAGCAGATGCCATGTGAGCAGCTTGCTCACTTAGGTTACCTATGAGGGAAGTCAAAGCATCTAATGTCGAAATGAATGATGTATTTTGGACATCTACAGGAATCGATGGAGCAACAAGTGGAACTATGGGTGGATCTGGTAGGGGATTATTACTCTGTGCCCCTAATCTATGTTGTGGCATTCCATGACCAACACCCTGGAATGACTTAATATCAAAATAATTTGGTTTTTGGTTCATTACAAACTCACAGTATAATTTCTTCAAAAAATAAAAAGGGACCTCATAATTACGATGTGGTGGATAATCAAAAACCATCCACCATCTATCCCAAAAGTATCTAGCCATTTCTAGATGCACACACCACCTAATTGAAATTCTTTTCTGGTTAGGTTGCATTGGTTCTCTTGTTTTTGGGTTGGTAAAATATGGACATAAATGAGCTTTGGTTATTTTCAAATCAGTGATTTGCCTATAAGTTAAACCATCGGCATAAAAATCACGCAACTCTTGTCGTCGTCTATGAAATTGATCTAATTGAGAATCAACAGATCTAACTGACTCGACAATAGTTTGCATTGATTTTGCAAAGTCTACAAGATGGGGTGGCGTGACTTGCTCATTTTGGATAGTAGCAATGTTTTGTTCAATCACTTGTAGGTTTTCATTAATTCATTCTCTTAAACGAATTTCATCCAATCTAGGGGGTGGTGGTGGTGGTGGTGGTGGTGGTGGAGGTGGAGGAGGAGGAGGAGGGGGTTGTGGTGGGGGATTTTCACCTAATAGTTCATCTATGTCAAATACATCCATGATAACAAAGAACTCCTGCATATATAAAGATATACATGAATTATATACAACTCTATGTCAAAGAAGAATCTATTTTACTAAATTAAAAAAAAACATTTATAAATAGTAACATTTCTATTTTGTTGAATGAGATACACATGAAATATATAATATAATATTGAACTTAAAAAAATATACATGTACATACTATTGAATCTTGAAATATAAAATTTGTGCACAAAACTTAATAAAAACTTTCAATGAAACATCATAAATCTATTATATATTCAATTTAATAAATTCATTTCTTGTAAAATGCAACAACTATTAAAATCAATATAAAATATTTCATACATAAGATCAATAAAGAAGTGATAAATATGATGATCCTCCTTCTAGTGTAAGAATATATAGCATGGAAACAATATTACTAAGACAACATAATATTTTGTTAACTTTAACTTAAAGTTATTTTGAAAAATGCACATGTGTGTTTGGATGCTCCATATTTCTAGTGTTTTAGTGTACATGATAATTTATTAGAATTCAATTACATAGTTTTGAGATAATTGCCATCAATTCATATTACATTGATTAGTCTTCAGACAATCTTAAAAAAAAACTAATCTCCCATGACTATAAATGACATACTTAAAACATATTATATTCTAAGTGGTTGTCATGTAAAGACAAAACATCAAAACTTTTGAAGATTTAAGCATATTTCACCATTAAATTTCTCCCATAATCAAATCTACACAAGATTATAATTTACAAAACCTTCAAAAAATATTATTTCCTATAAATCATTTATTATAAAACTCCGCAATCATTTGTTTTCATATATAATCTTTCTATAAAATTTAAGATATCAATTCATACACAAATTCTCTTACAAAGTTGAATAAGAAATGAAACTCTTACATAAAAATCAACACAACATGCCAACAATTAAAAACAAAATTAACCTTGCAATATTTACTTTTAAAATAATCAATTTCAACAATATTTTACACATGCATTTATAATTATCAACTAGAATATTATTTTGACTAACAATCCAAATAAAATTCCTAACATACTATATGATCCTCATTCCTAAATTCTACTATCATACTTGCAAGCACTTAATTATTAAGTCAATGAACAAACTACAACTCAATGAAGCTAAAACAGTGATGCAAGCCTATTTTTAAATATCCCAATTCCTTTCGCTGACCTAATACTTTTAGTGGCAACCATTTTAAAATTTCGTATTAATCAAAGAGAATATTTTAGGGAAAAAATGCAGTGTTGGCACTTTATGAAAATAAAGGTTTTAAAGACTCTAGAGACTTGTTCATCACAATATTTTATTGTTTAATATGCAAAATTTTGAAAGATATTGATATGTACAGACAAATTAAATTTTTCATATAATTAGAGGTTAAATCAATTTTGAATTCTACCTCAATGATTGAGGGGATCTTACAATTTTGACTTTAAATATAGCTTCATTTATACTCTTTCATAAATAAACTAAAATAGAAGCTATAAAGAATTGCTAAATTCTAGCAATATATGTGTATGCAAGCAAGTATAAAAAATCAATAAAGGACTTAAACTATGAATTTCAAACCATTATGCTATGCATACGTACCACCTTTAGATTGAGTTAAAGCATAATGTATAAAAGATGAAAGACAATAGTATCTCAGAAAGAAAACTCTTGTTGTAGCTAAAGGTTGATGGCTTCAAGATGGATTTGTGACCAAGATAGGATGTAAGGTGCTTAAATTGGCAACATAACATTGCATTACAAGAGTTCTTGAAAATAGCTCATATAATGATTTATTTATAGTCATGAAGGATAGAGGATTAAAGACTAAGATTGTTTTGAGAGATCAATGGAGTAGATTGATTGAAAGGATTGTGTGCATTAGAAGCTTCCAAGTGGCAACTTATGTTTGGTGCACATGAGGAGTTCATGATCCAAGAAATTTTTGAGGAAAAGGTCTTCTTAGGGGCGTATACACCAAGATGTTGTAAAAAAAGGTAGCCAAATGACCAAAAAAAGATAAACATGAGTGCATTATTGGGAAATTCATTTAACGCATTTGAGGTCTTTTTTGTAGTGATTTTTTCTTATACTATCATAGGCTTGTTTACACTATTGTAGGTTCATTAGGACTATCCTAGGTTCATTAGGATTGTCCCAAGTTCATTATGGCTTTGTTAGGCTCATTAGGACTTTCTTAGGTTCATTAAGACTGCCCTACATTCATTAGGATCATTTGAGGCTCATTGGGACTATCATATGTTCATTGTGATTGTCCTAGGTTCATTAATTTAATTCATGTGTTCATTAGGACTATCTCACATTCTCAAATAACTTCAACTAATATCTTAAATTAACTATTTAAAAAAAAAATAGCTCCTTAACAATTTAATATTATATACAATCGAATATGATTTCAACTTCAAACCTTGTGCACCTTTTAAAACCAAAAGATGTTGTTAAAACCATTCTTCTAATATTAGCTTAATCATAACATAATCTAATAAATCTTCCTCAAAATATCTACCAACTTCAAATCATATATCAAATCTTTTATAATATAAATTACATTCTAGATATACCAATATACTTCTAAAGATATTCAAAATACTTCTTGGGAATTATATTTTTCAAATCTTTCGGATGTATATATAATTAGCACCCCATTTAGAAAACTCATTATCAATCAACATTATAAATCAAGAATATTTTTTATTTTGTATTAATGAATTATATATTTGGCATATTAGCTTCCTTTATGAACAGGTATGTAAACGAAACTCCAATTTTAGTAACTTATCTAGCTTTGCTCTAAAATTGTGTCCATAATTGATCCTTTTATACCATCACATGACATAATAGGACCATAATAGGACCTTTATGCCATGACATGGCATAAACCTAAGCCTAAACTTTCATATCTAAAATTTGAAGAGTAATGTTAATTACTTTTACGGTTATACTAATTCAGTGGTAACTTTTGTATTGCCTAATGAGGATTAAGAACAATTTAGGTACATATGTTCAGTTTTATTTCAATTTCATTTTCGAATGTTTTTGTTTTTGTTTCCATTTCATTTTCAATTTTTTGTTTGTGTCGATTTCGTTTTGTTAATTATCTAGGTTTGGTTTTGGTTTCTAAATTTGTTGATTACGGTTTAGGGTTAACTGTTCAAAAATATTTTAGATCAAAATCAAGAATTTACAAATAGAAAAAATAATTTATTTATATGATACTATAAAAAAAAACTAAAATAATAAAAAAAAACTAAATAATACACAAAAAAACAAGAAAAATATACAAGAAAATTATGAAATGTGAAAATAGATGACTGAATGTGTACCTAGGATAGTGGTGGAGGCTTGAAGTGGAAACCACAGCACGGGGGCTCGTTTTTGATCTCTTCTTGTCAACTCACTGTCACGGTGAAAATGAAAAATTGTCCAAAAAAATGGTAAAAATAGAATTTCAAAATGGGGGCCTGTTTTTTAAACATGGGCCTCTGTTTGTTTATAAACGGGGGCCTGTTTTGTGAGAAAACGGGGGCCCGTTTTATTTAGCTTCGGCACCCCGTGACCTTTCGGCTCGGGAGGCCGAACCATTAATGGGCCCCCATTTTTTAGAACGGGATTCGTGACTCATTAGCTTGCACATACCCAGTATCCATGGTATCATTTAGAAATATGGATAATACAATGTTGTTTCAAGGGTATCTTTCAAAATTGCAAAGTATTGTAAAGCTATTGATAAGCTCAAAAACTATCTACCCATGGCTTGTCCAATGAAATCTTTTATAGAACTTGGTGGATATAAATGAAATCTTTTATTAGTATCCCATTCAGGGCATTCCATGAGAAGATATTTCTATTTCTCTGAGGCATTTTGTTAAACAGATCAAGTGCCTTTCCTATGCTTATAGATTTTGCATATCCTCCAATCATGGCCTTCTGTCAATCAGTTCATGTCCCTCGTCTTTGCTTAAACATTTTGCATGGATATTTAAAAGGGCAGTCAAGACAGTTGCAGCTAAAGGATCTGAATAAATTCTTGTGATGGATGTCCATCCCCTGTTCCAAAGCTCCCATTTTCGCAGAGGCTGAGAGGAAGCTAGCAAAGGTTGCGATGTTTGGCTTTACACCTGCCCATCTCATTTGGTTGAAATCATCTTAATCCTTTTCAAGAAATGGATCTTCTCCATACCCTGCAATCATAGCATTCTGTGAGACCATATTTCTTCAAGGCATTCGGTAAAACCGTTCACGTACCTTGTCTGTGCTTCCACATTTTGATTGAATCTCTACCATAGAGTTTCCAACTATGATATTTGATAGCGGTGATATAAATCCTTGACCATTTCATGGATAGCGGTGATATAAATGGGAATCATTGGGCGAGAATAAAGTTTGAATTCAAACATTAACGGTGCTAAACAGGACTCAATGAAACGGATTTGGGAGAAGCTATGGGACCACACTAGCCACCTCCTCTCCACGTGTAGCAATTGAATCCGTGCTAGGAAATTTTCTTTAAGGGAGGGGGCATGCAATTGTAGGGGAAGTGAAATCGAGGAGAA
This sequence comes from Cryptomeria japonica, assembly GCF_030272615.1. Lineage (NCBI taxonomy): Eukaryota > Viridiplantae > Streptophyta > Pinopsida > Cupressales > Cupressaceae > Cryptomeria > Cryptomeria japonica. The sequence goes on from NC_081412.1 coordinate 632,906,143, forward strand.
GATTTCTTTCAGGGAGGAGGCATGCAATTGCAGGGGAAGTTAAGCAGCATAATATTGTTATGTTTGCAAATGCAACTCTGCCACATGAAAACATAGCTTCCATTGTTTTGGAAACTAAAATTCTTATTATCTTTACTATGAAAGAAAAGAGATGATCAGAAATCATGGGAGAAGAATGATGAATATATCGCTAACTGTGGTTAAGTGTTGTTGTGTGAAGAGTGCCGTGTATGCAAAGAGCCACATCAACACAGTAACATTTTTGTCATTTTTAATGGGTGGAAAAGTCATGTGAAGGTAAGGCACAACAAATTCGAGGGTCCTGGAGCAATATTTCCAATTTGAATGTGATGGGTATCGTGTAAAACAAGAATATGGCATGTCAATATGGAAAATTAACTATGTAAATTGTGACTATATGTTTTTTATTCTAATTATTTCCAAAATTGACCGACAATTTTTTATTAGACTTAAATCTCGTGCATTTTATTTCCACAAATATTTGTATCGACCAAGAGAAACTTTCACATAAAATTGAGATCGTTGGAAAACATAGACTAGATCATATGACTCACACAAAAATAGAACATACTTCAAAAATATAAGAATAATAAAGAAATCAGGGGCACAAACTAAATTTTCGGAGTTGAGATATCTTCAAGAAAAGCATTTTTTTCTAAAATCTATGTTGAATATCAAGCAACATTTTTAATTGTGGTTTATTCATGTGATCTTTGAACACTAAGATATATTTGATAACAATTTAAATTATATAAAATTTAATTATATATCTGAATAATTTTGTATAAATTTTAACTGTTTATCATTATAAAAATTATATAGGTAATAGAGTTTTGATAAAAAAATAATTTTATTTTATGATTAAAAAATTAAATATTATTATATAGTAATCAAATTCAAGTTTCTAATATATTTTTTTTAAAAAGTTTGTGAATTTCATATATTAAAAAAAAAATCGTACATAGAGTAGAAACATCATTTTTGTCAAAACTCATCCAATAATTGGCAACAAAATTATAAATTTCTTTGTTTTAATTTTTTCTTTAGTTTTGCTAATGTTTATATTTATCCATATTGAAATAGAAAAGATTGTATTAGGCCTAATTTGATTAGGTTATCTTTTATGTGTTGATTAGTATATGTCCTACATAATTTTACATTGAATTTCAATGATTTTATCCTAATTTGATTCAATCTCCATGCATCTCAAAGGTATGAACATAATCAATAATCTCCACCATTAGTTAGCATGATTTTTTCATAGTCCATGAAGAATTGATATTATTACTTTTCATTTTAACAATGCATATTTATGAATCGATAGTTTGATTTTAAGTGAGTGTGATCCAAAATTTTCATTGAAAAAAAAAACCACAATTAAAAACAAAAGTAATCATATCAAATCTCCACCATTCATCACTCTATATTAGACCCACAAATGCATAATTCGCATAGGTCACTTGCGTGCATGCATAATTGAACCTAACAATTCAAAATTGGATTGATAATTTCATCCCTTTTTTACCATTATTATTCAATTAAAGTCTAATTTATTCCACATTACAACCTAGGTTAGTGTTTGTAAGGACTAATTTCACTTCATTTAAATTATCATGAGATAATCAAAATAATATTTACATGAAAACATAATATAAAGATCATGTAACATCCTAGTAAGGGCATCATTAGCTTGCAACATCATTCTAGGTGTCCTACATACTTGCTTAATGTCTTTAATCCTCATGCATCACCATTGTAGATAATTATTTTTATTTATTTTTTTAATCTAGATTTACAGAAATAACGTTTTTTCTTATAATAAAACTAGCTAATGATCTTTATATCCATAAAACGTTTTAAAAAAAATACAATTGATTTTTTTTCTCTCTTAAATGTTAAACATAATCTAAATTCTCATACATATTGCACAACTCATCATATGCAACCATATTTCATATACTTAATATAAAATATAAACTCAACTTATTGAAAAATTATTGTCTCTATAAAAATGTGTTTACCAAATTTATTCAAGTGGTTTGTCAATCAAACTCTCAGATCAAATTTATGACCTCTAGAACTTGGGTCTCTTGAAATGGGAAATATAAAAATGTATTGGAATATAAATGAGTTGTAAAATTACATGTGTTGGTGTGTGTTTTAACACATCATAGGGAATCTTGAATTAAAAATAATTTGGACACCACTTTTAGCTGGTTTTAGCTCATGGCTTTTTAATACCATTTGATAGTTTCTTGTATTTTATATCCTATAAACTAGCTACTTGAGATGGAGGTTATGTGTAAGAGTCTTAAATATATTCAATTACCATTGGATGTCTAGTTAGTGATACTTCTATGAGAAACTTTTTATGCAAGTATATAGTATTACTTTGTTTATTTTTAAATAATAAATTGGATATCTTTAAAGTGTGCTATTTTTCTTTTGGAAGGATTTTCCCCATGTAAATCATTGATTTTGGTATAGATGTCATTTGTTATATCCTATAAATTAGGTGCATCAGATGGAGGTTATGTGTAAGAGTCTTATAGGTATTCAATTACCTTTGGATGTCTAGTTAGTGATACTTCTAAAACCCAATAAAAAATTAACCAAACAGTTGCTTAACACATTTTACCCTACACTATTCTAGCACATAAATTCATCAAATCATGAATGTTGATAACAATAATTTCAATATCATTGAGAAGAATCAAATAGTAAAATAATAGTACAAGATTGTAGCGTCATAAATTGTACACCCTTAATTGGGTGGTACAATTCCATGCTTAGGTTAGCACCCACCTTAGTGTGTTGCATTTTACATTTTAAATCCTCTTTAAGCATTTAATTAATCAGTTTAATTAAATCTAAATACCTCTTTTATCACTTCACACATCATAAAAATGGGCCCTTAACTATAAGAGTGCCCCTTTTTATTTTTTATTTTTTTAATTAATTCATTCATCAAAGCCCTAACTATGTTCTATTTCGACCTTCAAGGCCTGATTTCACATATCTAAACATCTTGAATCATCACATCGAGTTGGGGATCACCTTATAATCATGATACCTTGCATCCCTAAAAATTTGAAAAAAAGTTGGTCAGACCGATGTGGTTCACATCGGTCCCTACTTTTTCTCCTCGAATTTTAGGATCATGTTTTGGAAATATTATAATGTTTAAAACCGAATTGGTGTGAAATTATATGATTTCTAGGTCAAGCTATGATCAAAAGTAAAGTTAGGGTTTCATACATATAACCTTTCCTTTCCTCATTTGAAGGATCCGACAACTATAGCAATTGAAGGAGCCTCTTATGAAGTGAAACTGTAAGTTTATGTGAAGTATTCAATTATAAAATTAAGCTTCTTATAAATTCTACATCAACCATTTTCATCATCAATTGAAGCTTTAAAGATATTGAAGAATAATAGGAGACATCTGACTGTTGATTGGCTTGTACCTCTCCCTTAGGGTTTGGTATGATTTCATGTTATTTTTATATGTTTGTATGAGTTTCACAATACTTATTTTTAGACCTATATTGTTGCTTTAGATCAAGTTTTGTATTTGTAATTTGAAGCATTCTCATTTACATCATGTTCATTTAGGGTTGTATGCTCATATCATAGGATAGAACTCTTATTCTTATATTTTAGTACATTTAAGATCTTATACACACATAAGGTTCGTGCACAGACATTTTCAATACATTATTGGCTATTGTGGAGGTAAAAATCACCAAAACAAGGGGTTTGACTAAGGTAAAACACTATATAGCCACCCAAACACCATTTTTCAAGTTACGAGTGCAGGTAAAGGAATCTAATGGACGCACAATCTTTTGGAAAGATAGAACTCACAAGTGCAGTCCTAGATCCAAAAACAGGCCCCAAAACACTAGGACCATGGCGCCCAGCACCCTAGTCCGCAATATATTTCTGTAGTTTTTAGCAGTTCAACTTGCAAGGATCTTAATTTGTAGTTTTTAGGATTCTAGCTCAGTGCAGTATTAGGGACCAAGGCACCTAGCACCCTAGTCCTGCTCAATCACGCTCAAATTTTGGTGACAGGTGCACGTCTGAGTTTAATTTCTTGTTCTATACTTTGTATCTCAGTGTTAGATCTAGTTTTTTATGTATTTCAATTTACATCTGCACTTTTAGTCATCTCCCTAGCTTAATTTATCATATAATTACGTTTTACAAATATGGACCCTAAAGATATTCCTTGAGTCTCTCTTGCAAGAAGTATTCAAAGTGAATCACCTTAGGCTCTTTTGTATTGCAATGTGTGCATGAGAGTGGGATTAGGTATTACTCCCAAAGAGGAAAGCTTAAACTATGGAATTCATGTTGAATAAATATTTACAATTAAGTGTTTGGTAGAAGGATATGACTCTTTAAGTCTAGTGAGATTATCAAATATAGAAAGGGAAATGAAGCCACTTAAACTATAGGAGTTGATCCAAAGGCTTCTTAAGTTAACAAGATTTGAAATTGTAGATGTAATCATACCATTTGGTTAATTGGCTATCAATAATCCCCTATTTATCCTTATATCAGGCATATACAGGAGCTATCTTAAACCATAGGCATCAATATGTCTCAAGGCAACTACATCTAACTCAGGAACTAAATGTTGCATCGAGGGAAACTACTCATGACACTGGAGAACATCTAATCTCTCTTATTTACGTAGACAATGTTGTCTAAGTCAATCATCATTTATCAATTCATCTATCCTATCTATCAAGGAATCTATTTATCAAGCTCTTCATTAGATACTAAACCGGTTTCTTTGAGCTTCTATCCAATCTAAAACCATGAATCATGGTTATCAATCTATCAATCACATCACCTATCTATCTTGGCACATCAAAAATCATCGATTCATCAAACAAAATTGACTTAAGACATAATTGTACAAGGTAAAAATGTAAAAGCACTAAACCAAACCACAAAAACATGAAAAATTTATGTATTTGCACTAAAAAAAACAAAAGTGCTACAACATGTAATGAATGCATGACAACTTTGAGTTAAAGTGTAAAACTAAGCAAATGCGTTGTATAATCTAACAAATGAATGAAAAGATCGAGTGTATGCACAAGACTAAATGAATGTGTTGTCAAATCCGACAAATATGAGAAAACACATAACGCATGAGCAAGAATGACAAATATGTGAAAAAATTTAACAAAAGCATAAATACTTTGCACAAAAGCGCCAGAAAAGTGAAAGCACAAAAAAAACAAGTAAAAGCACTAAAAAATCAAACAAATGCACTAAATCATGATCGAAAAAAATAAAAAAAATAAAAAACCTAACAAACACATTGGAAAAATCAGAAAATTGTACAAATTGAAATGCAAGGATAAGTTTAGGGTACCTACCGAGGCTCCATACATAGTCGGTCTCTGGTATCTCCGCACTCACTCGAAGTGGTGAATCGTGTATGGTACCACCATGGTGATAGCTTAACACTCCAAGTTAGCTCTCCTACTTTCACTCTCCAAAAGGACAAAATGCAAATAAGGTGGAAATGGGCCCAATGTGATTTAAATAATTACCTTTTTGATTTATTAAGGGAGTAATTAATTTTTAAAATTTGAGGGGAAATTTTATTTTTCAAAAATAAATTTTAATTTCTAGGGGCTTTTAAATCAAAAATTTTCATCATTTTATTGTGAGATTCATTGGTAAATCAAAAAATTCAAAATTTCATGATCAATCTCCCAAGGGGGCACACACTAGTGGCATTTTATCACCGATAGGGGCAAAAATATCGAGACTTGATTTTCTTTGAAACAATGGTGTTTCAACAATATTTCAAAGAGGGACAAAATGTATACACTCAAAATTTTATATGAATAATTAAATAAATATTTATTATTTATTTAATTATAATTCCTCTATTAAAGAATTAAATTAAAAAAATTAATTAATTTAATTCATTTAGTCTTTCTTCTAATTCAATCTTATTAAATATTTAATATTTAATCATGCACTATGCATTCTTCTAAGGTCTCCATTAATTAAATAATTTTATAATTATTTAATCTTCTTTTCCATCTCAACTCATCTCCACATCACTCAATGTTGCCAACTCACAATTTTGTTGCTAAAATTTTTATTAATTTTCAATTATTAAATAGCCATATTTATCTTCAACTTCCATCTCCTAAATAAAATAATGTTTATGTACACACATTTTCAACTCCCCTATATTCTCTCCAACATCCCTACATTCTTGGAGTAAGTTGAGTCCACTTGTCTCAACATCCCTAAATCTCCTCTAACCATCCTATATTCCGTCAAGTCTTCTACTCCAGTCAAGGTGAGCCTTCTAACACTTAGCCTCTCATTCCACCTTTTTCTCTCACATTCCAAACAATCTCTTCATAGCCATCAATCTTGCAAGATTTAATCTCAATCATTGATCTCTGCCACATGGGATTTTTGCTCATAAATATCTATAAAAAGGGCATTCCCTAAGCATTCTGAGTCTAGTAGTCATCTAATAGTTATCTTGCATCCATGAGTTTTAGCAATCAAGCCTTCTAAGAAAACTAGAAGTGTGCCTTTGGCTTAATCATTTTCATATAGTTTTTCATAATCATTGCAACTTGCATTTCAAAAATCCAGTTATTGGTCCATTCATCAAATTTTCATCCTAGAAGCAACTATAGTGCAGTCTGAGAGCGAATATCTACAACCAAGTTCAAATGGTGATAGGACACAATGGGATAGTAAGTGAAGGTATAATGTTCTAAGTTTTAAATCCTTTATAATTTGTTTAATTGGTAACTTTTGGAGTATTCTGTAGGATTCTCTTGTTATTTGTGAAAACTATTCAATCTTGCAAGTTCAATTTTGAAGTATATTTCTAGGTTACACACCTTTAGTGAAGTTTTAGATTCCTCTAATTTGGTCCTAACTACAAAGGAGCAAAAAAATCTTATAAGCTCAATAGAGGGATAGAAAAAGGCAATAACAAGACAATCCTAGTAATACCAAGAGAAGGGAGACATCGTCAAAAGGGACATGCTCCTAATAAGTGAAAACAACCAAAGAAAGAGACCATAGTGAAATATTAACAATAGGAGTAGCAAGAGGAGTCTCCAATGAAGGATAAACAAGAAAATCAAAAGAAAAAACAACAAGATTTATAACCTAGCCTGCTAACTCCCACAAGGTTAAAGTTCGATTTGGAAAAAGAGACATCATGCTTTCATCAATAATATTAGTTTACAAAATACTTCTATGTAGGAGGAGAAACCAAAATCTCATAAAAGAGCCACAATTATGTAGTTAATGAGAATTAATGAACTTCAAGAAAAGATAAGAGATTTAGCATCTACCATAGTTGATAAATATGATGGAGAGCTCTTGCACAAAGACTATTAGTTGACATAAATCAATCTAACCTACAAGAAATATACTTTTCTATCCCAAGGTTTTAATTTATAAGAAAAACTAGTGCAAGATACCATGAATGGTATTGTGAAGAATGTGATAAAATATGATCGCATATCACATCTTAAAAATACCCATTCAGGCTCAAACATAACTCACACATATGTGGAAAAAATACTAATTTCCCCACCTACACATATACACATACACATACACATGTGGAAACTCTTAGAATAGTATGCATTTATCTTTTTGTAAGGAATATGCCATAACTTGTCATAATTGTCATATAGGATAGAAGGTGCTCCTACACATTTTCATAACCATTACTACATGTTATCATAGTAATATATCATGTAGCTACCATAGCTATACCCTTCATCTGGAATGAGACAAATCTCGTGCCCCACTCTAATTCTATTTTAACTTACATGCATTTCCTATGTCACTAAGAGAGGATAACTAAATATTTAGCTCTCTTCTTTGTGTAGGGCATCCAATTACCCTCTCCATGATTGTTGGAGGCACAAAATTATTTCTCATAAAGTAATGAAATGAAATACATTATTCTTAGGATTGTAAGGTGAATCTCACCTATCCCTAGAAACAATAACTATATTGAAGTGAACACCCCTCTTCATCAAGGAAATCACTAAGATTCCCTACAACAAGTGAGAGGGGATGTACATAACTGAGATAAGGACAATATTTTTTTTTTTTTTAATGAACTCATGAAGAAAAAGGCTAGTAAGGAGGGAGTATATTCCCTTGTACAAAGTCCATGCAAGGTATATGGCATATCTATCTTAGCTATTAAGGATGTAAACATTTACATAGTTTTCAAGATCATATGCATGATCATCATTTTCAACTAGTATGACCATGTAAATTTTTTGGGTTTCAAAATAGACTATATCCACCAGTGGATGTGCAATAAGAGCTCAAATTAGATTTTTTTTCCAATAATAATATGATTTCCAAACATATACAAATAAATAGGGTAGGAAGAATATATATTCATTCTCAATTATTTGGAATTAAAAATAATCCCATCTAAACCTATATAATGATTGTGCAAGTGTAGTATTAAAGTCCTTAAATTATATTTTCACTATCACCTAAATTTTATTAGATCCCTCTTTACTTAACAATAGTATGATATCAAATTGATGTAGATATTTACCTACCATTTGTCAAAATTTCAATAAGAGAACTAAGAGAATAGATCATTCACCATATTATGTGAAATTTTTTTTTTAAAAATACCACATAATTTTCATATTTTAAAAGAAATGTTCTAAAACTGTAAGTAGAAAAAGCTTATAAGTGCACATCTTCAACCTAAAAACAATTCACACTCTAAACAACACCATCCAGAAAAACGAAGCATCTGTACCTCCATTCTATGTGAAAGCGCAACAAAGCAATCACAAAAATAAATCCCACCCCATAACATAATCCCACTGCCACTTCCCACCATCAATCCATTATTTCTGCATCTGTAGCTACTGTATTATTTGACTCTACCTAGTTACCTCTTTCATCAAAACCAGAGTTTTGTGTTCTATTCTCGAGGGGAGGCCCTGTAAGTCGGGGGTTCCTTAGAAATGAAGAGGCGTCAAAGATTGAAAATATTACTTTAATTATTATACTTTTTCATAGTGAATTTTTCAATATTATTATAGAATTTATACCTTAAAAATATATATGATATCTTAATTGGTATGGTAATTAATTGAAGTTTGTAATTAATCATAACATATGTGATCAATACAATAACTAAGTAGTAAGCTAGTGAAATAAACTAGTTAAATAAATATAATTTTGTTATTATTTTTTCTTTCTATTAGGCATTTTGTACACCACTTCACTTCTATCTCTATGAAGCATTTTATACATCCACTCTCATAATTCACTTCTATCTTATGCATCATTAGAAGCATATAGTAAGCAAAAACCAATAGGTTATCCACTAATAAAAGAAAGGACCCACACACAACTATGTGAAGGGTCATCCCCATTATCAATAACAAACTTATATGTCCATGAAGCCATCACAATGTTTGTCCTCGTACCTTCATTATGCGACATGTAAAATAAAGTAGCCTCTCTTCATATGGGGGATACAAAAGACTCAATATAGAGGCTATTAAGTTTAACTTCCTAAAAAAACACATTATCAAGTTTCCACTTAGCAATAGCATCCTTCACTCCATATGTGCAATGAGGGATAGAAATCTCTCTTACATTCCAAATGAGTCTAATGTTGTCATCCATTTATATATGATAACATAAAATGTGCAAAGGGTTACCAAGGACACTCTATATGCATAACTATTTTGAACATTTCCACTAATGAGAAATCTACACTAGTTTGCTACACAATCTCATGACTACTTGCTACTACAAAAACCCCTAAAGGTACCATAGAATGGCCAATATAAAAATATTTGTAGCCCCATCTGCTAAAAACTACAAAAAGTGGATTATGGAAGAAACAAAATATATGTAGTTCTTGGCAAATATAGCTATAAAAAGTTTTGTCTATCAACCATTAAATCTTTGTTAAATTAGTAAAATTTAAACTACTAAAATAGAGACATAATCCATATAAAAGTAACATGAAATTTTGACAACATTGAAAATAGAAAATATTTTAAAAATATATTTTCTTTTATGGTGATTAAAAATTTGTCTATTGTGCTCATGAGATTATTTTTTTTTAATAGTAAAAGTAAATTATGGAAAATAAAAAAATGATGCAATCTATTTAATGATTTAGTAAGGTTATATTTTTAGAGGAATATTTTATTTTTTTTATTCAAGGAAATTATATAGCTAAATGTGTTTTATTCATAGTAGTACTAATGTTCTATGGGTAAGGAAATTTTGAATGTTGGCTCCTACAAACATCAACTAAAATTGAAAATGAGATGAGAAAAAGTGAAATAAATGACAAGAAAAATCACCTTCAAGGATTGAAGCCAAGGAGGTTGCTTAGTGTAGGAGCTCATGTAGGAGCTGCAAACTCTAGGATCACTTACAAAAAAAAATGATGCCTTCCGCAAGTGAGTATGCAACATAATGAGCTTTCCTCAATATTGAGATATGAGATATGGGATAGATTAAAAATATACATTAGCCTTGCTTATATAGGAAAGGTGAGATGTAGGATGACAAATTACATTATGACAATGATTAAATGCTCAATGTGAATATTAAATGTCTAGGTAACTAAAAATAAATGAGTTGAGCATGGCCCCATTATAACTAACTTCTAGAATGACATCTAGGACCTAAGTTAACTTAACATGTGAATATGTCTCCTTATTAGGAGTTTACAAGGTACATGGCCTTAATTAGGCACTAAACGTTATTCACCCATGTGAGAATTTGTCAAAAGTAAGGAAGCTCTAGAGCCTAATGAATAGCACAAACAAGAGAGATAAAACATTGATAAGAACAAATTGTATTCTCATCAAGATGAAAAATATGATCAACTAGATCGTTGGATTACATACAATGTGAATGAGCCTACTTATTAAGACAAGGAATGAGAGGACACAATCATGAGATATGGCTCAATGAAATACAAGGGTAAGTAGGGGTAGGTAGGAGAAATGACAGAATATTTTGGACACTAAAGGTGGATCATTCACTGAAGGTGGAATGTGATAACAAGATAACACCATAATAGGTGGACTTTCTCCTACAACCATCTTCCCTAGATGCACACTTCCCTAAGTGTCTCATATCCAAACTACAATGAATGCATTATCCTAAGTCAACTTAAGTAAATTGTAATTACGAGACACAATTTACACCAACACCCCCCCTTAAGTGCAACTTAGGCGAATGTAGACTGAAGCTAACAATGGAAGATGGGTCCCAACTACTAGGCCATGTTAGGTACCCATGTACAAATGCATTGAAATCAAAACAATGCAATCTCTCACAAATAGAGAAAAAGAGAAAACCCAAATGGGAAAAAACTCCCCACAAAAGAGATATGAAAGCACACAATGCTATCAATGATGTATGAGAAGAACAGAAACTCATGTGATGAAAAGTCCCCCACATAAGAGAGAAGAGGAAATACCATGAAGCCCTCCCTCAATGTAGAATCTTGTGAAAATATGGTCCAATGATGTTGACCAAAATACCTCCTCATTAGGAAGAAATAGAGCCAATGTTGCACCAAGAATGTTAAAGTGTGACAAAACTAGGTACCAATGTCGATGAATAATGACTGATGAATCACTCACTACAACAAAATCAAGATTAGGCATGAAGACATCCTGCTTTGAGGCTCAACTAGATACTCATCAGTGGTAGATTGGTACAATCCAAGTCTCACTAGAACCGTGCACAAATGTGTACAATATACTTAGTCTCAACTAGAGCCATGCACCAAGTCTCACAAGATATTTGCTAATATACAGAGTACAAGAGGATTACATTAAATGTCATTAATAAAAAAGTACAAAAAGGTGTGGCACTTTATAATAGTATGTTACAACATAGCTCATGCAAGAGAATACATTATGAAGATGCAAATCTGAAAAAGTGAAGATGATGCCACTAGAATGATGCCTTATAGAAGAATACAAATGAAGATGCCTCTGATTGGAATGCTGCTAAGAGATATGAAGGAGAAAAGTGACCCCTCACCCCTTGGCTACTGGGTGGAGACTCTACAAACATGTATGGTAGACAAGAAAAAATTTGTTCCCAATTTTTCTTATTTTATGAAAATTTTACTTTTAAAAACTTAATTAAAAGTTTTTAAAACAGTATTTATTAAAAAATTCCATGAATTTTTTTTTATTAAAAATAATAAAGAAAAAAACACCACTTTTTTAATTTTGCAATTAAATTTTTTTTATTAAATAACAATAAGGAAAAAATAATTTATTTATTTTTGGATTTTTAGATTAAAAAACTAATTGTGGATTATCCACCAAAGGTTGAATGTGATAACAAGATAACACCACAAAAGAGGGAATGCTTAGAGTTTCTATAGTTTTATATTGGTACTTAAGGTTTCTGAGAATGATATTTTATTTTTTCCTTTGGAAGTTTCTTCCAATTTTTTGGTGTCTTTGTTGCACACATTGGTGGAAGGGTGTGTTTGTGGTGTTTTCCCTTTCTATGACTCTCTAGCCTAGATCTATCGTTAGTCTATGTGAAATTTTCTCTAGCCTTTGGTGGCACCTTTGCCTCTACGTGGCTCTTCTCATAATGGCTTTTTAGTTATCATGAGACTTAAAACTGAGGTAAGGTTATCTAGTGGGGAAATGGATAAAAGTTGGTTGAGAAACCCTCCATCTAAGAAAATGAATACCACATCAAAAGAGGATACATTATTTGAGTTATACAGAAAGAAAAAATGAATATTAAATAAATATAAGATTATGGTATCTTGAACAAAGAGGATACAAATTGTGATGCCAATACAAACAAAGGGAGTGTTCAAGAATTTGACAGTGTTATGGAAGAGCTATGTACTAAGGAATCAAGAAAACTTTTAGAATTTACATTTCCTAATGAATTGGTTGACTATACTAATTAATTCCAACATAGATCAACAATATTGTTAAGGGTAATACCTTTTCAAATAGATTTTTATAAACATGATAAATTTAAATTAGGAAAGCGGGGGTTTCGAAATTGAAAACACATAAGGTTTAGGGAAAGGTTATGTTTCTGGTATATTCAAATCAATTGAGCATACTTAGGTTATGATGCAATATGGAACTAGGGACATTTCTAGCCAAATAGAGTGTCTTTAGGCTTGGACCTTGGATGTCCACCCTAAAGGCCCTTCAAAATTTTATTATCCAATATGGATTGAACTTCCTTTTTTAAACCTTTCTTTCATACCTTTCTTCAAGGCTATTATTCCTCAACTTGGAAAGGTTATTTGGTGTAAAAATAATGCAAACAAATTTTCCTACCTACAGGTTCACTTAAGAGTATGTGTGGAGTTAGAGTTGAACAACTAGCTCCTAAAGAATATTAATTTATTTAATCCTTGATTTTATTTCCATCAACTTTTAGTGTATTTAAATATGCCTAATGAAATTTGTTCTAATGACAAGAAGGTCATTTGATGAGATATTGTCCAGTTAGGATGAATAGGTTCATTTAGTCCTTGAATTCTACCCCACCTAGCTCCCATCCTTTTCAATCCCCTTCAAAAACTTTCGATGTTTCTATGGACACCACTCTTTAACATAAATAGAAAAAACCCATCTCAGATGTTAACATTAATATGACTAAAACCTCTATGTCTTCTACCCTATCTTTCAAGGATTTGATGGAGTTAGATGGTTGGAAGGTGGAAAAGAAGAGGAAGAAACCTTTTAGGCCTATGAAATGTCTATGTACTTTTAATACTTCTCAAATTTTTCCTTCCTCATATTTTTATCCTAATTTTAGTAATCTTGGATGTTGCCCTATGTCTCCCCATCCAACTGCAATGCATAATTTAAGATATCTCCCCTTTACTTCCAAGAAACTTGAGATATTCTAGAGAAAAAAGTTCACTTACAAACTATTTTGAAAGCTCACATGAGTAGCAAAGTTGGCTTAGGCTATGGGTTTTCTTCCCATTGGTCTCAGTTTCACTTGTTGCACGTGGCTTGCGGGTGGCTGTGTACATCCCTAGAGGACTGTTCTCACCTCAACTTGCCCCTTTTTGGTCCCATCTTGGTTGTAAGTAAGCCAAGGCTAAGGCAGGTTGGGCACTAGGTCGGGTCATGGAAGATAGCAAGGATTCCTCTCCCTCATTATAACTTGAGTAATAAAGAACCTAATAAATGGTTGAGTTATAATGATTCCATAGGGGTTGTCAATCCTATTCATAATAGATTCAACACTCATGTACATAGATGGTTTACTTGGTCTAGTTGCAAATTTGGAGTTGATAGAAAACTTAGTAGGTTAAATATGATTTATATCTCTCCTAACTTTTAATTGATTCAAGACTCCACTATTTATATCTCAATTGCCTTATAAACTTAATGTGTCACATCTTAAAAATCATGCATGTGTATGGTTTCTTTGGTTGGCATCTATAATTCTATCCCCAAGCTGAATATGGGGGAATCCTTTAGGGATTAGTGGCAACATGCTATCTCTTGGTATACTAATTTCTTATGCTCCTTTGGTAGATGATTAGATTGGAAACAAAAATGAAAGGAAAAGTCTGTTCAAATAGAAGTTGAATCATACCGGAAAATTATTGAATTCTAATCCAAATAACACCAACATCCAAGCTTCTATTATCATGATAAATACCAAAATTTGAAAAAATTATATTTATATGAGTCAAGGAGCTAAAATCATAACTAATTTGCATTGTATCAAAGAAGGTAAAAATAGTTCCAAGTAATTTTTCAAATTCCTTAATTATTAACATAAGAAAGAGCATAGTGGAGCAATCTAAGATGAAAATGGTCTTTATCATATCAATCTTAAAGGGATTGAATTTATTTTTCATAATTTTAATGAGAATATATTTAGAGAGCAGTATCATTGACAACATGTATAATCGACATTGGAGAACATTATTAAAGAAGATGAATTCCATGTATAGTGGATTTTTGGACCATGAGATTTACATTAAGGATTTATAACATGATGTATTTTTTATGGACCCTAATAAAAGTCCAAGTTTTGATGGCCTCTCAATTTATTTTTATCAATCTATGTGGTTGCATATTAAAGTAGATTTTTACCTCCTATTCATGGAGTCTTTTGAGAAAGGATCTATAGGGCTTAATATTAATAAACACCTTGTTAAACTTCTCCCAAAAGGAAGAACAAAGACACTTTCCTAGTATGGCATCTTGTTACTTACATCAACACCTTATATAAAATTATAGCTAAAGACTTAGCTATTAGGATGAAACAAGTGGAAAATGAGATAGTTAGACTTGAGAAAATGGGCTTCTTTGGTAGAATATCTATCCCTTATATACTCATTTTGTCTTGGAAAACTAGTGAATAGGCCCAACAAATGGGTCAAACTATTTTACTTATTAACATAAATTATAATAAAGCTTGTGATAGATTGTGTTGGAGCTTTATCCTTAAGATGCTATATTGGTTGGGATTTAGTCCTTCAAATTTGTAAAGCATGTTCAAATATTATTCAAATAAGTTAAGGCTTAGTTCATGATTGATAATTCTTTATCTAATTCATTTCTTCTCTAATGCTCTATTAGATAGGGTTATTCTTTAGCTTCATATTTATTTGTTCACATCACTAATGCACTCATATATTTACTACAAAAAATATAGGGTATGTGCAGGATCATGGTGGGCCAAACAGGCCCTTAAGTGACAATGAAAATTAGAAAAATAGAGTTAGGCAACTTGACATAAAAATTTGAATAAGTTACCACATTATTTCAAAAATATGTAAAAAATAGAATCTGTAGAAAACTTAATGTAGCTTCTAAGCTACTAGTTATTTTCTGAAAGGAAAAAAAATCTAATTGACAAAAATTTGAATTTTCAATGCAGTAGTACTAAACTTTCAGGAAAAGGATAAGAAGCAAGTGTTTGTCTAACCATCCTCAAATCATAATATTTTCTTATAAGATTTTAGATATAAGTAGAAGACTTATGTCCAAATGTGATACATTTTTTGTATTTTTTTGAAATAAATAATTAATTATGATTTTTTTACTACAACTTTTTAAAATATAAAAAACTCGTATGACTGACCACCATAACTTGGTCAAAACTTCAAAAAATTCAATATTTTTTTAATCTTATAGTATAAGAAGCATAGAATGTGACACATGTTTTAGATTCAAAAAATCTAATACCATTTGAAAGTTATAAAAATAAATCAATTAGCCTATCAATGAGGACTTTAGTCAGGGTATCGCCACTTTTTTGGCCTCTCATGATCCTAGAAATACCCTATAATCAAATGAAGTTGGTAAATGGAATTTCTATCCCCAACAAAATAGATATCCTTAATTCACATTTTGTTGATGATATTCTATTATTTCTACCAAATTTTAAAAGAAAAATCTGTAATGTGTTAGATATTTTAGAATTATATTGCTTGATGTTTCATTTCAAGATAACACATCACAAAATTGAATTTCTCTTGATTCATTTTGATTTGTTGCTACATTGGATCCATGGGGGCTTCACTTAGTGAACTTGGGTTATATCACGTGCGTTCATGAAGTACTAAAGAATCCCTCTATTTTGAAAAAAACATTTCTCTAGAATCATTTTTTTCCACCCCCTCCAAATACATGACCTAAATTAAAACCCCCCCTATGTTCACCTATAGGTAATATATTGTACCCTCATTTTTAGGAAATTAAACCCCCCAATATGAATGCATGTGATATTATATTGCCTAGCCAGTGATGCCCCCGTGATTGGATCCCTAAAGAATGGAAACATATCTAGCATGGATAATTGTTGGCATTGTGTTGTCATTGATGTCAACCAGTATAGGATGACTACCAGCATAAGAGATGTATGTGTAGCACTATCATGGATGCATACAACATTGGATATATTTGATATCACCTTGTGTTACAGAACACTGGTAAGGTAAGGGAGAGAATATCATTCAGTACAGTGACATTTGGAGTCAGTGGTATACAAGTCGGTGTTTGACTTGTGTTGAAGATATGAACAGGTTACCGGTATAGTCTATCATTGAAAGGAAAGGTTATCAACTGGTATGTGATGTGTTGATAGTGAGTTGTTGCCAACCGACAAGCATATGACCAGTGTACAAATAGAATGAGTGAGATGCTTGAGTTGTTGTTTGTGATGAAGAGGTGAAATGTTACCTAAATCACATCAACAGTAGAAGAGAAGGATGTACAAGTCATCGGTATGATGGGTGGATGCAGAACAACAAGAATTCCACCAGATAAAGATGCAGTCACCATCTGAAGAGATGGCTGACAATGAATGTGCCCACACTCGATCACATGTACCTATTTGAAGATATGTTGCACAAACAGGGAAGCCACATAAGTGCATTGCAGGATGCAGATGACAAGGACCCACTACCTCTGGTAAGTGGAGCTTATCTGCTAGTATGAATAGTGTCCATCATAGTTCTATGAGATAAGGAAGAAGAGGTAAAGGCAAGTGTTTGAAGGCTCAAACTAGATCTACCAATGAAAAAAAAAGATGCCTCAAGTGGATGAAATCAGAGTATGCACTAGACCAACATAGAAGGTATGTTTAGTTTTCGGGATAGATGAATAATGATGGGTTTGTCACTTTGACAAACTGAATGAGATATGGTCATGGCTGATGAGGAAGAAAGGAAGGATGAGAAGATGCCGACAAAGGAAAATGGCCGGATTGAAGATGGAGTCAGTTGAAGGGTGATGACATGGTGTCATCAAGGTATTTACTGGTATGTATGACCACCGATAACATCGACAAGGTGCACTATGCAGAAGACTCCCATTTGATGAAGATGTGCATAAGGAAGGTTAGCAAGAGTGCTGACCAGTTGAGTGTACCACCAGAAGAGAAGAAGAGTGCAAGGTTAAAAGCAGATCGGTTAAGGGTTTAATCGATAGGGACAGTAACAGATTTGGTCAATGATCCAATGCATACTCACAAAAAATTTCAAGCAAAGGTGGATGTCGACATAGTTGCCACATGGAGATGATGTTGCATGCATGCGCATGTCGGTGTGTTGAGTCGGTGAAGTATTAGGTGGCAAGGTAGATAGTGAGAGGTTGACATTTATGTCGACTGCGAGATTCACAAGATGCAAAGCAAAGGTTTGTGGCTCCACGTCAATGGACAGCAGAGATCCAACACAAACTATTTTAGCAGATCAAGGAAGGTGAATAAAACCGCAAAACCATTCTTGGTGATCGAACAAGAAATCCGCTGACAAGTTAAGAGTAGGATGCTAAAAATAGAAGGCACATTCTAGAAGGCACAACAATGGTGCGGTTGATTGATGAGTTATAGTTCATCAATCTAGATGATCAGATCGGATGAGATTTGATTAGATTTGGTTTGTCTCCAGGTTGATGAGGAAACCCTAACCGCCTAAATTTTGAATTGACTTTTGGTGGGAAAACCAATTTATAAATATGCAAGCCAAAAATCATTGTAGGTTGTCATTGGGTAAGAGAGTATTGTTGTTGAAGGAGTGAAATCAATCAAGTTCTCATCAAGAAGAAGAAGAAGAGATTGAGTGTGAGGAAGAATAGGATTGAAGTGTTCAACCAATATCTGTGAGGCTACCGGTAGTCAGCCAATGAGAGTGACAAAGGACAGAACCGGTAGTGACCATACTAGCAAAGGAGAGTTGCAAAAGATTGCAGAGAAGGCCAGAAATAGAACTGGCAGAGAGTAGTATTGGTGGAGATTAGCAGTGTAGCAGAGAGAGAAGAGAGAATTGGCAAAGTGCAGAACTGACAAGAATACAACAGAGAGTAAGGTTGCAATGTGAGGGTTAGCAGAGAACTGGCAGTGAACTGGATAGAAGATCCAACAGATAGATTTGCAGAAGAGTTACAAAATCCATTTCTAACAAGGATATTAACTTGTAAATGATTATGTTTTGTAATCACTGAGTTGGAGCTTAGTGCAGGGGTTGGTGCTCCTTGGGTTGGTGCCCTAAACATTGTAATCAGAGATTCATTATGAGGTTGGATTGGAGTAGTAGACTCCAGCAACATTTCTCACCAAGGTTTTTCCCATCTTGGGTTTTCCTTGTATATGCTGGTGTTATGTTATTTCTTCTTTATTTGTGAGTTCTTTTGAGTTGTCTTCCCTCTAACCAGTAAGTTTGCATTCAGTTAGATCTGACAACTGGTAAACACACATAGGGTAGCTAAAGGGAAAATTTTGAGAACCACTGATTCACCCCCCTCTCAGTGGTGCATTGTGTTTAACATAAATCACATGATATCAGGGTATCCCCTTTGGTTTGGATGTTCCTCTTTCAAAAATGTGGAATTGGTGTATTACTAAGATAAAAAAATAAACTTTGGAATCAGAGAATATGTTTTTGTCTTTGGACAACAAGATTAAAGTCATTAATCAAATATTTCTCACTTATCATTTTTTTAATTCCTCTTGTTAGATACCTTTTGTGAATGGATGTGTGGACTTAACCAAAATCATGTGTCAATTTTTGTGGTCTAATTGGGATGGAAAAGCTAGTTTTAATTATACTTCATGGATGCACTACATTCAACCCAAAAGAAAAGGTGGCTTGGGGCTTTTAGATCATAGGACACAAGGCATTTTTCCTTTTTGATAAAGGGATACTCAGGATTGTTTAGGGAGAGGAACCTTGGAAATGTTTGGTTAGATATAAAACTGACCTGACTGATGTAAAAAGGAAATGGTATAGCATTAGATGGGTTGAGAAGTTACTTATTGCTCCCTTTTTCTTTATTAGACTTTCATTCTCTCTATAATCCATTTGGAAGGCTTGGAAATCAATTTTTAAATTTTTGAACTAGGAAAAATTCTCTTTACAACATGGGTTCAACTTTGCTTCATCATCCATATAGTGGAATAGGATAATTCAATATATTCACCAACCTCTTTTCATTGCATTTCCTTGATAATCATACTATTTATTTAAAAAAGAAGTGAAAAATTTAAATGATATATATGATTTTGATACTTGAGATTTGGCCTCTTAGTAGAAATATTAGATAATGTTTCAATTAGACAATAGGTTTGAAGGGTTCTTGATTTAAGTTAGATCTTCGGTGCTATTTGAATTGACTATGAAGCTTTTCACCCCATTACAATGCATTTTTTTCAAATATTGGTTAGGTCTTTATAAGTTCCCCTTCTATTACATTCCTCTAAAGAAAACTTATTTCAGCCTATACTCCCAAATGTACCATTAAACCCAAGATTGAACTAGAAATGAAACTATAGGTCTCATGAAAAGACATGGATAAAGCTAGGTTCCCAAATATGGAGATCTAAAGCTAAGGGTAATACACAAACATTGGCTTGAAAAATATTACATTTCAAACTACTTGCCAAGGATATGTTTAAATGTATGATGATTCAACCAATCAAATGTCCTTTTGTTAGCATAATGATAGTCTCAAACACATTTATTGAGAATTTTTCTATGCTAAAAAATGGAAGGATTTTGTCAATGATTTCCCTCTTTCTTTTTTTTAATCATGGTTTGAGTTGGAGAGATGTGATTTTGGGTTATGATCTTCATAATAATATTGTGGTAGATTTTTTAAGTCATGTTGTTTTACTTAATATTTTAAAAAGTTAGGTGTTTGGTTGTCTTTTCTAATTAGTTCATCGACAAGCATAAATACTAAATTTTTATGCTGACATATTGTTCAAATTGTCTTTCTTTATTTTAAATTGGAGGATCTCAACAAGGATTGAGATAAAAACAACCCCTTTTTTGGACAAGATTAAGCACCAAATTTTTTAGCTACATAAAGATACTGTAGCCTATTTATTTAGCTGCAATTTTTTGAAAAATTTTAATTTAAATTTGTCTTGCTATGTAGTTTTGAACATCTCTTTCTATAGGCCTTTGGCTGGTTGTAAAATTCATTTCATTTTTAAGGCTTCTTATATTATTTGGGAAACCTTTATTTATATTATTGACTCTTCTTCTTTGATTGTATATTAACAACATTTCTCCTTTGTAATGTACTTCTTGGGTTGTTGCAATAAAAAAAATATTAGCTAAAATTTTGAGTTGGAACAATATTATTACTACATAGGCAAGTGGGATTCTAATTTGTTACAACCTAAACTTTTGTATATTTTTTAAACTGGTTTTCTAGGTATTGTCTTTAGTGGAAAATTAAGCATTCATAATTTTAAAGTGAACTCCATGATTAAATGTATTTGAGTCAAAGTACTACTACTAATGGAAGGTTAACAAAAGTTCAAATACATATCTCGTTTAAACATCACCTAAAATTTTGTATTACATTTTCTTAAATTGATTTGGTAGATTTTGTCAATAGAGAAAGTTAAAGTATTATTTATTTTCAAGGAAAATCCATGATTAAACACAATTGAATGAAATTAGTACCAATAATGAATAGGTAACCAAAATTCCAATGCTTGACCATTGTAAACATTACCTAAAATATTGTAATACATTTTTTAAAATGGTTTAATATATTTTTACTTTAGAGGAAGGTTAAGTGTCCTTGATTTTGAAAGGAACTTCATAACTAAGTGCATTTGAGATAAAGTAGTTTTAGTAGTAGATGGGTTGAAAAGTTCAAATTCTTGACCAATGTGAATCTCACCTTAGATTTTAATTTGGATAGCAATGGATAGGTAAGAAAATTTTCAATGCTTCCAATCCTACAAACATCGCCCACAAATTTAAGGCAATGTGGTACTAGTACTAGATGGGTGAGGAAAGTTTCAATGTTTCACTCCTATAAGGATTACATGAAATTTTGTACTACTATCTAGTAGGTTTTGTCTTTAGAGTAAAGTTTTCTTTATTTTCAATAAAAAACTATGGTTAAATGCATTTGATACGAAGTAGTGCTATGAATAGATGGATATCAAAGTTTCAATTTTTGACCTCGCTAATATCATTTTAAATTTTGAGGCAAAGTAATACTTGTATTGGATAGGCAAGGAATGATGGAATGCTTCACCAATGTAAACATCACCTAAAATTTTGTATTATATTTTTCATAAATGATTTGGTAAGTTTTCTATTTAGGAGAAATAAAAAATAATAATATTTAAAAAAATTGCATGATTAAATATGTTTGAATTAAAATAATACATTATAATAATTGAATAAGAAAAAATGTAATATTTCATCTTATTAAGCATAAAAAATAATCATAAAACTGAAATTCTTTCAAATGAGTACTTCTCAAATATAAATGAATATATTGGACTCAAAAACTACTAAATTAAACCTTTGAAAAACATTATTTTCTTTTAATTTTCTTTCTTTATCATTGAGACAATAGAGTCGTTCATCATACACCATCCTTAGACTACTAGTTTGTTTTGGTAGGTTTTGACTTTAGGAAAAATTAGAAATAAAATGTTCATTTTCATAAAAATAATTAACATGCTAAATAAAATGTTCATTTTCATAAAAATAATTTTTTTTGTCACATCATACTTGTTTTAATAATAAAAATCATGTTGCGCACATCTAATAATGTTGAATTCAAATCTTATACACTACCAAAAAAAAACATAAAAATTTTCTAATCAAAACGATGGACTAAAAAACTACAGAGTTAAAAGCTTGGTAAAACATTATTTTCGTATCATTTTCATTCTTTATTATTGCAACAGATAGATCCGTTCATCACCCATTGTCCTAACACTGATGTTTTGTTCTTTTATTATAATTAATGTGGACAGTCACATCGGCTTACAATCAATTCACGTGAAATGAATACCACAATGCTAAATGCCATATAATACGCGCATCATCTCTTCCATCGCCAAAATGGTGTCGTCCAAAGGCGCTCGTTTTTGCTACGACTTTGAATTTTCGGCCATGAATGCACATTATAAAGTGCGAGGAAAGAAGATTCAAAAGACATAAACTATTTAACTTCGATCGCATAAAAGTGGAATTTCTAATTTGAATTTCAAAAGACATAAACTAATGAAATGTAGAAATATTCATGAAATTTATGCTTGTTATGTTTTGAATATTAAAAAAATGATATTTTTATACATTTAAAGGCAGATTTTTATTGTTGAAAAATGTTGAAAATTAGGGGGTCTAGTCGGCATCACCAAAAAGAATGAAAACACACTTTTTTTTTGTGATTTCAATTTTCCAAATAAATGACATGAATATGTAGTGTAGAAAAAAATAAAAAATAAATTTTGATGTATTTTTTCCTCGTAATAACATTTTATAGTCCAACATAGTTGAATTTAATAGTTTTCATTAGGTGTCAATTTTCGTCTATTAAGTTTATCATTGCCAAAAAACAAATTATACCCTTTTGGAAAATATTTTCTCTTCTAGTGAAAAATATATTTTGTAAAATATTTTAATATGATTTAATATTTTTTTAATTTCAAATTAGCCTCTTTTCAAATTAAAAAACCTACTTGCAATATTGAAAAAATAAAACATATTAAAATTAATCAAAACATTAAAATAAATGTGTCTAGATTATTGACTTTGAGCTCTACAAAAAGGTATTCTTCGGTTTTTTACTGCAGAAAAATATAGCAAAAGTGAAAAGTTTAAAAACTTATTTAAAAATTTGTGATAGAATGTGTTGGAGCTTTATCCTTAAGATTTTATAGTGGTTGGGATGTAGTCCTTCAAATTTGTAAAGCATGTTCAAATATTATTCAAATATGTTAAGGCCTAGTTGGTGATTGATATTTTTTTATATAATCCATTTTTTCTCCAATGTTCTATTAGATAGGGCTATCCTTAGCTAGATTTTAATTTATTCACACTACTGATGCACTCATATATTTTCTACAAAAAATAATCAAATGAAGTTGGTGAATAAAATTTATAAAAATATAATGAAATCAAGTTGTTAAAAGAAATTTCTATCCCTACCGACATGGATATCCTTAATTCATATTTTGTTGATGATATTCTATTATTTCTACAAAATTTTAAAATAAGAACTTCTAATATGCTAGAGGTTTTGAAATGATATTGCTCGATGTTTGATTTCAAGATAACGGATCACAAAATTGAATTTTTCTTGATCCATTCTGATTTGGTGCTTCATTGGATTCCTAAAGAACGGAAACAATTATAACATGGACAAATCACATGATATCAAGGTATTCCCTTTGGATTCGATGTTTCTCTTTCAAAAATGTTTTATTGGTGTATTGGTAAGCTAAAAAAAAACTTTGGAATTGGAGAAATATTTTTTTTTCTTTGGACAACAAAATTCAAGTAGTTAATCGAATATTTCTCACTTACCATATGTTTTATTTCTCTTGTTATATACATTATAAGAAGGGATGTGAGGACTTAACCAAAATCATGTGTCAAATTTTGTGGTCTAATTGGGATGGGAAAGATAGTTTTAAAGCTACTTCATGGATGCACTACATTCAACCCAAAAGAAAAGGTGGTTTGGGGCTTTTATATCCTAAGACAAAATGGATTTGCCTTTTTGCTAAAGAGACAGTTAGGATTGTGTAAGGAGAGGATCCTTGCAAATGTTTGGTTAGACATAGATCTAACCTAGCTTATGTAAAAAGGAAATGGTATAAGTTTATATGGGTTAAAAAATTACTTCTTGCTACCTTTTTCTTCATGAGAGTTTCATTCCATCTACAATCCATTTGGAAGGCTTAGAAATCAATTTCAAAATTTTTAAACTAGAAAAAGTTTCTCCTTACAACATGGGTTCAACTTTGCTTCCTCATCCTTCTAGTGGAATAATTCAATATAATCACCAACCTCTTGTCATTTCATTTCTGAGACAAGAATACTATTTATTTAAAAAAGAAGTAAAAAAGTTCATTGATATATGAGATTTTGATATTTGAGATTTGGCCTCTTGGTAGAAATATTAGAGAATGTTTCAATTAAACAATAAGTTTCAAGGGTTCTTGATTTAAGTTAGATCTATGGTGCTATTTGAATTGACCATGAAGTTTTGCACCCCGTTAGAATGCAATTTTTTCAAATATTGGTTGTTCCTTTATTAGTTCCCCTTCTATTGCATTCCTCTAAAGAAAACTTATTTGAACCTACTTCAACATGTACCATTAAAGCCAAGATTGAACCAGAAATGAAACTATAGGTCTCATGAAAAGACATGGATGAAGTTGAGTTCCCAAATATGGAGATCTAAAGCTAAGGCTAATGCACAAATATTGGCTTGAAAAATCTTACATTTCAATCTACTTGTTGAGGATATGTTGAAATGTGATGACATGATGAATCAATAATGATGCAGACAAATACTAAGAGGGGGCAGTGAATCAGTAGATAGAAAATAAACTAAACTTTCACCACACTCAAAAATCAACTCATAAATCAATCACTGAACTAACTGGTTCAAACACAGAACTACAAACTGCAGCTGCTTTGACAGTTTACCAGTTGACTGGCATAACAAAATAATAGTGTTACACATTTTAAACTCTCAAATCATTTAACTAAAACATCAAACCATTTTAATAACATTAGTAAAAGCACATTTCATATTACCGTCGATCATATTAACACATCTAAGTGGCTTTACCAGTTAAACAGATTAACCATATTAAAACATAACCACAAAAACCACTCACCACTTAA
The DNA here is from genome assembly GCF_030272615.1 of Cryptomeria japonica. Lineage (NCBI taxonomy): Eukaryota > Viridiplantae > Streptophyta > Pinopsida > Cupressales > Cupressaceae > Cryptomeria > Cryptomeria japonica. Next base: position 632,931,863 of record NC_081412.1, read on the forward strand.
AACAATGATTTTTGGCATGGAAACCCAAATGGGAAAAACCATAGTGGGGATGAATACCCACAAGTATTCTGAAATATTTTGAAGTTCACCCTATTAGGAGCCAAGCCTGTTAAAGCTTTACAAAAAATTTATGTTAGGAACAGATCTGATTAAGGACCACCCGGTTAAAGGATTGACTACAATGCCCTGCTAAAAGCAATACCCTGTTAGGAGTAACCTCGATAGAGGATTTTAAATCCAAGCTAATGGATCACCTTGTTAGAGGATTTAGAAAGCACTAAACATGTTAAATCTTACCCAATTAAGGGATTTAACTATTGTAATTGCTAGAGAATGACAGGGTCTTGTTGATCTAGTAAATAGCACTACTCTGCTTGATCAGATCCATTTCATGCTCCTATCTACCTTCAAACATTATGTAGATACTCCTTCTGGTTAAATAATCAATCACACTGACACTTAACCAAAATTTCCAACACTACAACAAAACCAAAATTTCCAACACTACAACAAAATAACTCATCGATCTTATAAGCAAAACAATAGGTCGATAACACATCAAAACCTAAGATCTCATAGATATTACAAACAAATCGGTTCAAACATGACCATTGGATTACATAGCAATCATCTGCACATTGTACAAGACAACCTGAACCACTCCTTGATCACCGCTTCATCGAATCCTATAACTCACCACGCGGTTTCCACTTAATGCTATGCACTCGCTCATTCCCAAGATAAAACAATTATCTCTACACACCAAAACCACTTTGAAACTCATCATGTGTATCATGCATATGTTGCGTAATCATCTCCAATCACCATTTGATCATAGATCAATACAACTGATTCACCAAGCTCCATCAGTTAGGGTTCAACATATCAACAGGTAGGGTTATTAGTTTCCTTCACTTCTCAACTACCGGTTGCATTACAACTCCATTACCAGTTACAATTGACATCAATGACAACACTTATACTTCATTAATGTAATCTTAATGTAAATGCCAACAAAATGTATGATGGTTCAACCAATCAAATGTCCTTTTGTTAGCATAATGATAGTCTTAAACACATTTATTGAGAAATTTTCTATGCTAAAAAGTGGAAGGCTATTGTCAATGATTTTCCTCTTATTCTTTTTATCATGGTTTGAGTTGGAGATATGTGATTTTGGGTTATGATCTTCATAATAATATGGTGGCAGATTCTTTAAGGCATATTGCTTTACTTAAGGGTGGCTGCAAGAAGTTGAGTCCCACTTTTGGGCAAAAAGTGGAAGTGTTTTCTCTATTTCTCAAATTTTTTGTCGATTGATGTCAAAATTTGATGCACTTAGAAATTGAATCTCAAAAAAATTCAATAATAGAAAATGTAGTGCTCAGAGTCTACTTTGCAAATATGTAATTTATTTTTAATACCCACATGGTAGAAATCCCTTTTTAGTGGGCATGTTTAAAAACCAATTTTTTAAAATACCTGTTTCAGGACCATACCACGCATGTGTACGACCACCCTTTTTTGATGCAAATAAATGAATTTTTGCAAATCCTTCTGGGAAATGATACCTAAGACACCAAATATTGATAAGAATATTTTTTCTTATTTTTTTATATTAATTTTTAACTGACAATAAAGTATATTTTCAAAACATTAGGTGTATGAACACCATAATTTGATGAAAATTTCATTTTTTTCAATTTTTTTTTTAATATTCAAAATAATTGTATGTATATTGATGTCATATAATTTATTTTTCTAAAATCCTAAAAATGAAAAAGTTATTAAAGTTTTACTGAACCTTGGTATTTTAGGTTTAGGTTCCACTTTTGATTCACAAATAATACAAAAATAGTAAAAGTAATCTTATCACTATGAAATTTACATTTCTGAAATCAAGTCGCTGAAAACTCTAATGGGTTTTCATTTCGTCAAAAAATTCAATCAGAAAAGCCCTCAAAAAATTAGGCCAAGGTAGAAGTCTAATGTCATTTAACCTTAGTCATTTTTTTTGGAGGTCCAAGCATAGGCTTGATGAGACCAAGCCTATCCCGAAGCAAAAAAAAAAGCTAAGGGTTGTTTCCCGCCCCTAATTTTAAAAAATGGGCACCCATTTTGCTTTGTATCGTTGAAAGCGAAACGGGCACCCGTTTTCAAAAACGGGCACTCGTTTTATTCAATAATGGGCACCTATGTCTGAAAAGATCTGTTGGGCCAGAATCTAGCCCACAAGCACAAATCTCAATGATTGAATGATTTTTCAATCATTGGCTGACAGTACGATCTGCAAAGAGAATGTTTTGATTAATCATTCTCTTTGTTTGTCTTATTGTCGATTTGGTAAGGAGATTGATTCGATTTCAAATTTTGGTGTAGCCATGGGATCAAATCAACGTAGGAAGAGGCAAAGGAAGGTTCTGACAACTGAGGAGATTGCAGCAAATAGGGAGGAGGCAATGCATCAACGAGAGAGAAGATCAAGAATGAGACAAGGAGCTTCAAGTTCCACAATCATTTTAGAAGAGGAGAACATCAATGAGACCATAAATGATGACGAAGGAAACAAAATAGAACCATTTAATTCAAGTGCATCTTCTAATCCATTATTGGATACATGTATGTCTTCACAGCCGTATGTTTTTTCTCATGAATAAATTGGTGATTTAGTAGAAGCAGGTTACTTATTAAATGAAATTCTAATTGAAAATCAAACCCCAAATGAAATTAGACGTCAAGTTGAAAGTGAAATTGAAATCCAAATTGAAACCCCAAATGAAACTAGATCTCAACTTGAAACTGAAATTGAAACCAAATTTGAAACTCCAAATGAAATTGAAAATCCACCTGCAACTAAAACCAATAATGTGTATGTAGACATGGAAACACGAATTGAAAATGAAACATGTTTGAATGATAATCAAATGAATGAAAATTTTGAAATTAAAAGTGATGTACTAGACAACCTTCCTGGCTTGGTTTCATGGAGACAGATTAGGACACATGCAAATAGATTGTTTAGACATTTTTTTATAATAAGAAATTTGGGTTTCAATGTCAATTAATGGTACAACTAATTAAAATGACTAAAATGCGAAAAGTGATGAAGAAGTTAGGCTTTTATGTCAAACCCAAGAAGAAGGAGGAGTCTTTAAAAAAGTTGTATCGACTATTGCTAGCACCTTCGATACAATTGGAAAGAAAAGTCATTCTAAAGATAAAAATGCAGCACGACGGGCAATAGCAACAACTTTAGTAATCCAAACAGCTTCTAATAAAAGAATGATGAGTAACATAAGTGGATATCTTAATATTCATCGCAAAACTTTGTCAAGAGCTGTAAAAAGAAGAGTTAATTTTGAAAGTGATCCGACAAACAAATTATGGACTTTTAGTGGTAGACTACCAAGGTTTCATATGAAACTTACTGGTGAAGTAAAAAATTTGATCGAAAAATTCTGGCACGATAATACGAGAGTATCACCTAATGTTAGAGATGTTCTTAAATTAAGAGTTGGGTCAAAAATTCGTGATCCACATCCAAAACACCTATTGGACATGACTCAAACTGAATTGTATAAAATTTTTTTGCATGATAAGGTGTTGACTATTAGCATTTGTCAAAGGTCTTTTGAAAAGTGTAAACCTTGGTATGTTCGAATTAACAAGGAAAGAGTCACATGTTGTTGCAAAACTCATGTTCAATTTCACTACCATTATGATGTATTTCGATATATACGTGTTACCATGCATAGTAATGGAATGTTCCAAGTTAATATACCACCTAAAACTATAAAGGAGTTTATTTCAAGTTTGTTTTGCAACCCACTAAATGAACAAAATTTTCTTTTCAATGCATGTGTTTCTGGTGTATGTGATATATGTGGCAATCTTGCATTGTTGGATGAATGTTTTCATGAAAATATTTCAAATGATTTTGGACAACAATTAGTTGATGTTAAAAGATTTAAAACTATTGAGTGTCCACTGAAGGATGGAAAGGTTGGAAAACAATGTGATCTAATCATTGAAAAAGTTAGTGTTCATGCATTTATGAATGAATTCAAGAGTAACATCGTACCTAAATATGTTAAACACACTCAAAATGCTAGATGGCTCGATGGTCAGTTTTGAATATGTAAGGATACATTTCCTATTGGTAGTATACATTCCGTTGTTGACTTTGCAGAGAACTACATGCTTGCACCACAAGATGAGGTCCAATCACAATACTACAATTCAGTGCAAGTATCAATTTTTGTCCATATTGTCTATAGGCATGCACCAGATAGTACAGAAGAGGATCACAAAATTTTGAGAGAGTACCATTTCTATATAAGTGATAATAAATTACACTCATCTGAGTTTGTCCAATTTTGCTTCAGACCTTTTTTTCAGAATTGAGGGAGAGAGAAATTCAGATGACACTACATCTAATATGGTTTGATAATTGCATAGGGCAATTCAAGAATGCTAGATTGTTTTAATGGTTGAGTAGGATTCATAAGAAAACTAATATCAAATACATTTGGAGTTTTTTTGAGGCTGGACATGGGAAAGGAGAACATGACGGTGTCGGTGCATGTGTTAAGAGAGCCTTTTACAAAGAGCAACTCAAATTCTAGGATAAGGCTAAATTTAAAAATGCAAGTGCAATTGTGGATTGGTGTAGTGCAAATTTATCCACAGGATCAAGTCAGAACTCTATAATTAGATATTTCTTCTGGCTAGTTAAAGAGGAGAATATCCTTCCAAGATATGATTGTGATACAATAAATGGGTCAGCTAGATGGCATTCATTTAAGAGTTCTAATTCTAACACTTGGACTATATGGACTAGAGAGCTTGCATGTTTTTGTCAATTTTGTGTTATAGGTGAATGGGAAGAATGCGAGAATATGGAATGGGTCAAAGAATGGCAACACAAATCCTTAACACCTACTGAGACACAATATGAAGATGTTAGAAGAAATGAAGACCTTGATCATGCATTTGCATTAGAAGATTATGATCATGTTTCAGACTTCATACAACCTTGTAATTTAATTCAATTTATTATTTATAACTTTAAATTATATATTTTTATGTATATTGTCATATAATTTATGATTACATATTTGAATTATAAATTCTAACAATTTTTATTTCTACACATTGTACTTAAATTTGTTTTCTAGGACATGTGTATGTTGTTGTTGCACCTGAGGATAATGATGAGTAGGTTGAGTATTGGCTAGCTAGATGTGTAGAAACTAAGAAAAAGTTGATATGTGATCAAGTAGATAATGATGGTTTTTAGTATCTAGTTGGGTCTGTTGTGGTAGTTGGTATATGGCTACGCAAATACTTAACAAGAAGGAATGGCTTACCAACTTATGAAGAATACCAATCAGAAAAGAAGATTATACACTATTCTCATTTGGTGGTGGCAACAAACATCAAATTAGAAAGATACAAAGGTAGACCTACTAATAAGGTATTGTGGACACTTTCAGTAGAAGAGCATAAGGCAATCATAGACGCATTGCAGAAGAGAGAGGATGCAGATGGTACATTAGGTTGAATCAAATTTATATGCATGTAAGTTTGTGTTACTTGTGTGAACTCTTTTATATTTAATCATGATAATTGTTTTTCTTTGTCCCTTTAACATTGTATTTGTCTACATTTGATACAATTTTGGTTTCATAAACAACATTGTATTAGTTATCTTATTCTTAATGTTATTTTGTGCACATCGTAATTGTGTTACAAGTGAATTCTAATTTTTTATGATATATTTATTTTATCGTAATCTCTTCATAGATTAATTGTAAGTTTAAAGATAGAATTATGTCTTAAATATGACCTGACTCTATATTTATCATTATATGACAAATCTATATTTATAGTGTGCTTTTTTATTTTAGTACCATGAAGTCCATGCTTTTCATACCACTACTATCCGCACTAATAAACCATCAATACACTAGTAAAGTAGTGTGGTCAACTTAAGAGGAAAGTCGATACTATGTTTGTAGCTTCCTAATAATTTGGTTAGCCTTAGTTCCATTAATCTATTGGATTCCTCTATGAGATTCATTTATAATTAATAATCCTTTTATAGTTTTCATATCAAATTTATATGCATGTAAGTTTGTGTTACTTGTGTGAACTCTTTTAAATATTTAATCATGATAATTGTTTTTATTTGTCCCTTTAACATTGTATTTGTCTACATTTGATACAATTTTGGTTTCATAAACAAAATTGTATTAGTTATCTTATTCTTAATGTTATTTTGTGCACATTGAACTATAAATTGTTGCACTATAAGATGATCAATCACAATGTTAATATATAAAGTCATAAATAGATCACATAACAAGTCATAAATAAAAAGTCCTATATACAATCACATAACAATTCCTGATGACATAATAACAAGTCTTGAAATAATAATTTAATAAGGAAATGACATTAAAACAAGTCCAAATAACATAATAACAAAATAATGTATCACATATATAATCACTAGAGTGCGCCAAATCACATAACATGACCTGATACCATAATAGCAAGGAAATGACATAATAAAAAGTCCTATATATAATCACATAATAAAAAGTCCCAGGATAACATAACAAGTGTCATCATAAAAAGTCCACAATACAATAACATGACATGATCTAAAATATACAATCTAAGAACTCACGTGCATCTCATCTGCAGTCCTCTTCACTCCACGTGAAGGTGGCTAAGACGAATCATCTTGCTGCACGTGGTCCTGAGATGCACCATCCTATGTCTGTGCAATATCAGTGTCTCCACCCTCCTGTGTAGTATCAGTGACTCCACCCTCCTGTGCAGTATCAGTGTCTGCACCCTCCTGTACATTATTAAACGATTTTACATGAGAAGAAGATTTAACATGAGAAGAAGTTACTTGCATAATTCACTTATAAAGTAATTAAATACTAAAAAACTTAAAATAAATTACCATATGACCGTGCTCTACAATGCCCTCACTGGTACTTTGAGGTCCACTATCATGAACAAGAAAAGTGGTCATAGTCAAGTCCTGCAAAACAAAACATTGTACATCAATTTTGATAATCCCTATAAAAGCCAGGTACATAGTATAAACAAATTAGAAATTATTTTTGTAATCATCTTGCCTCAAATGATAATGTCGATGGTTGCATCTGGCTCAATCCCATAGCCATACCAATAATAGTAGTGGTGTGGACCTGAACAACATATATAAAGAATGAATCAAACTTGTATATATACATAAATTATAAAATGTATATATATATATATAGACTACAAGATTATCACAGAAAAGCATGCATGTGATGCAGGCAAAGTAACTGATGGTCGAAGGCATACATGTGATGCGCCATCAAACAATCCAGAAGCCTACAATTGCAAAAAATAACGAACATGAATCAAAGTTGTACATAAATTAGTAAGCATGTAAACACTTCAAATTAATGGATGAAAAACATACTAGTGGTATATGAGGCTGAGCCTCAGTGGTCCATGGGTCACGTGAAGAACTACCCATCTCAGTGCTACATGAAGCACCCTACAAAATTGAAAAAACATATCATATGTAAATCATTACATTAAAAAATTTATTGTTTATTTTAAATGTACATATCAATACAATGTATCTAGATGAAAGTGCATACCATAAATGGGGCACCAACATCTCTAGGTATTGAGGTAACATGTTGTTGGTTCCTCAATGATGTGGTATGATCCATCCTCTGTTCATAAAAAATTGACTCATGTTATGGTTCATATGTGTATATATAAGAAATTTAATATTGCACTATAAATTATACAAATAAATTTGTACCTCTGTAGGCTGATCATCGTCTGCCCATAGGAGATCAACATATGAAGAGACGACATCAGCATGTGCAGCCTCCTCGGCATCATCATAACCACCATGGGTAACATCAGCATCATCAAAATCACCATCTCCTCCAGGGGCAACCTCACTCTGTGGACCCCTACATACATCCCCACAACTCATGCAAACATGTGCTAAGTAGGGGGCAGCCCTCACCTCTTGCAACTATTGTACCAAATTGCCCGACAAGGCACTCAATGAACCTAGAGCAGAATCCACTGCTCGATGATGGGTAGGTACTAGAACAACTGGTGATGGAAGAGGAACCAATGGATCATCGCGCACACAGTTTCTAACCCTGTCGCTCAATTTTTCTCCTGGCCTATCTTGGGGCATGCCTCTCCCAACCACCTGAAATGACCTAATATCAAAGTAATTGGGATTTTTGCCCAATTCAAATTCCACCCATAATTTCTTCAAAAAATACATTGGGACCTCATGATTGACCACCGCTCCCAAAAGTGGCTAGCAATGCCCAGGTGCCTACACCATCGAATAGAGATCTGTGGCTTCTTTGGATTTATCTCTTCACCCATCTTAGGGTTCACAAAATATTTTTTCAAATCCATTTTTGTTATTTTTAAGTCATTAATTTGTTTGTATGTGAGGCCATCAGTGTAAAATGCACGCAATCCCTCACATCAACTACAATAGCTATCTAGCTCATTGTCTAATGCTTGCATAGACTGTACAATGCCTTGTATACTATCTACAAGGCATAACAACTGAGGAGGTGTATGAGGCTTGCGCCTAATAGTATGAATATCTCTAATCAAAGGATCAATATTTGTCCTAATTGTTTGTCTCAACTGATCGGGTGGAGGTGGAGATGGTACTAGACCTAATAGCTCATCTATCTCAAACTCATCCATCATGTGAAAATAATCTGCATATATATACAAACATGAAAATTTACAAACTTGAAAATTTACAATTACAATTACATTGAACATGAAAATTTACAATTCACCTTCCAAAAAAACTTATAATTAAATACAATTTAGCAACTTAAATTTATAAAAAAAGGAAACTCACATATAGATCTATAATTTATTAATAGGTGGGTAATAATAAACATCATTTAAGAAATATTATCCACTTAAATCAAAGTATGAGAATAATTCTACAAAATAAAACATCATAATGCCCATGCAACTCAAACAATACTTTTTAACATCTAAAGATGAGTTAACTTATAAGTTCCATCAAAATCATAAAAACAATCATAAGTTAAAGTCATAAGCTATATCTATGAACTTGTCAATACATGTACTACTTTGTTGTGTTCTTTTCTAGAATCATTGGATGATTTAGTGATTGCAACTAGTAGTACTACACTAAGTTGAAGCTTGAATAAATGACCATTTTTTGTGATTTCACATTCTAGTCATTTACTTGGACATCTTGGCACTTGAAAATGACCATCTTACATGAGATGAATTTGTTTGATAAGTTTTATATGTATTGATTCTATTAATCTTTTAAGGTTTTATTTGAGGAGGTATCATAGGTTTCTCTATTCATCCTTTTGTGATACTTAAGAGGAAATTTATTATATCATATTAAATAATTTATTTACTTAAGATCAACTTTTATTTACACATTAAATAATTTTCAAGATATATTTTAATTATGTACATCAATTATATCAATTAGAATAAACATTTGGTAATGAAATACAAGCAATTATCATAAAAAATTTAGACTCAACTCATTCTAAATGTAAAATGATACATACACATATAAATATATAATCGGTTTTTTAATTTAATATATACTTGGCAAAATAAATTTATATAGATGTGTAAATTTTTAAGTAATTTAGTGGGGTTTATAATGAAACCTATCCAAGAAAATTTGTCATATATTAGAATACATAACTCATCTAAATTAGATTATTTTGGATAACTATGATTCTTTTGTAAAATGGTTTCTCTATTGATTATTTGGTCGCAATTATTAATCTAAATATTAGACCATTAATAAAAAAATAGTATATAATATAATTTGTAAATATTATTAAAAAATAGTATATATTATTATTATTATTATTATTATGTATATTATTAATGTTGTTTTATATATAATAAATTAATAATAATGAAAACTAATGAATGCATACTTAAATGATTAAAACTAATTCTTTTCCAAGAATCTAATTAGATATAAAAGAAAACTACTAAGTGATGAGGGTAATTGACAACCCTATAATTAGGTATTGCGATTTGAATTTACTCAAACATATCAAATCTAATGGGGTTGATGGGACAAATTAATCACTTCAAAATTTGAAAATCCAATTCACTTGAATAGTTTGGTATGCATCTAGCTCGGCATATTTTTCCTTTTGTTATTAATGAAAATAATAAAACCATTTTAGTTATGGATATTTCCATGTCAACCTTGTCTACAACACTTATAATGCATATCTCACAATTTTTAGTTTAAAAATTAAATGTAATGGCCAATAATACTTACTACAACTTATGGGGCATTGGGGTTCTTTCAAGTGTGTTTTATGTAAGGAAATTAGTGAGATTATGGTCATTCTTTTGTGCAATGTGAATTTGCAAAAATAATATGGAATTCATTTTTGCAAAGATGGGGGATTGAATGGACGATGCCACATAATCTCCCTAATATTTTGGACTATTTGAAATTTAATATGTCTAGTCCTATCTTGTGGCTCATTTGGAATTAAACTCCTATCATCATCATTTGGCCTATCTAGCTAGAAAGGAACATGCGAGTTTTCAAGGATAATTAAAGAGTAGTTAGTACAATATGGGATGTAGTGGAGAGGTCTCTTTGGTCGAACTTGGTAGCATTCATATTAAGATGATTAGGAAGTAAAGAGGAAGAGATGGCTTGGGTGGATGCTTGGCTGAATTTTAGGTGGCATGGTGGGCCAACAATAGAGGTTGATTGGGTGACCAATCTAGGTGTGCGGCAGGAGGATAAGGATGGGTTTGTTGATGTGAAGCAATTATAAAAGGAACATTAATCCATGGTGTCCAACTCAATTGCTTAGGACATGAAAATTTTAAAATTTCTGACACTAATTATAGCCACCATTACGAATGCTTATGATGGTCGATTTAACATAAATGTTTAGGGTTTTAATTAAAGATTATAATTTAGGGTTTAGGGTTTAGGGTTTAGGGTTTAGGGTTAATCAACCAAGATAGTCAAATTTCTCCTAGGGCTTGTTTGTTTTTTCTATTTAGGGTTTAGTGTTCGTTTTTCTGTTCAGGGTTTATTGTCTATTTTTTGTGTCTAATGTTTATTGTTTGTTTACATTTTTTGTTTTTGTTTTTTTCCTACAGTTTTTACTATTCATGTTTTTTGCAATATTTGAAAACTAAAAACTATTTTAAACATGAAATAAAATAATATAAAAGACGATTTTCGAACTTTAAAACATAAAAATTAAAAAATAACAATACATTAACATTTTTTTATGAAAAGCAATAAAAATAAATAAAATAGAATATAAAAAATAAAACTAAATACCTAGAAGGAGGTAAAAATGGTCTAGGGGGTCAGCTGGGGTGAAAAAAATGGGTATCCGTGCTCCTCAGAAATGCCTATCTGTTTTTCAAACAGTAAAAATGATAGAAAATGGTTTTAAAAAAAAATTAAATACATTTAAAAAACAGGCATCCGTTTTTTTCAAATCGGGCGTCCGGTTTGAAATAAACGGGCACCCGTTTAGCTTTGGGCACTCGTTGCTAAACGGGCGCTCATTTATTTATGGGTCGAGCACCTGAAGCTAAACAGGTGCCCGATTTGTAACAATCGGGCACCCGTTTCTAGCGGGTTCATTTTCCAACCCACGGACTTTTGTGGGATTGGGACCCAACTTTGTGCGTTTACCCTTAATATTTGAAAAAGTAGGTGTTGGGTTGTCTTTTGTAGTCAATTCATCCAAAAGCATAAATGATAAATTTTTATGTTGACATATTGTTTCAAATTGCCTCACTTTATTTTAATTTGGAAGGGGTCACCAATAATTGAGCTAAAAAAACCTTTCTTTTGGACAAGATTAAACACCAAATTCTTCAACTACATAAAGAGAATGTAACTTGTCTATATAGCTGCAATTTTTTTAAAAAATTTAGATTTTAATTTGTCTTTCTATCTAGTTTTGAACATCTCTTTCTATAGACCTTTGGTTGGTTGTAGCTTTCATTTCATTTTGAAGGCTTGTTTTATTATTTGGGAAACCTTTAGTGATATTATTGACTCTTCTTCTTTTGCTATATATTACCAAACTTTCTCCTTTGTAATGTACTTCTTTGATTGTTGTAATAAAAAATATTAGCTAAAATTTTGAGTTGGAATAGTACTAGTACTACATGGGCACGTGAGGTTCTGATGTGTTGCCACCGAAATGTTTGTATATTTTTTTAATGTTTTTCTAGGTATTGTATTTAGTGTAAAATTAATTGTTCTTTATTTTGAAGCTAACTCCGTGATTAAATGCATTTGAGTCAAAGCACTACTACTCATGGAAGGGTAACAAAAGTTTGAATAGTTATATCATTTAAACATCACCTAAAATTTGTATTACATTTTCTTAATTGCTTTGGTAGGTTTTGTCAATAGAGAAAAGTTAAAGTATTCTTTATTCTGAAGTAAAATCCACGATTAAACACAATTGATTCAAATTTGCACCAATAATGAATGGGTAACCAAAATTCCAATGCTTGACCATTGTAAACATTACCTAAAATATTGTAATAGATTTTGTTGTCTTTAGAGGAAGGTTTAAGTGTATTTTATTTTGAAACTCAGATATTTTAAAACCAATGTGAAAATAACCGGTGATAAGAAACTAGAATTTAAATATGTAAGATAAATGAAACCTAAATAATATGTAACTCTATTATATGTGAATTCACAATGCTTGTAAGAAATGATTTCAAACATGGCTGATGTTTAAAAACTTCATTTCCAATCTAATAATTTATAAAATTGAAGCCAGTTATTCAAAAAATTCAACGCCTTGATATATCTGGGTATAATTTATATATCTTAAAATTAAAGATATAAGATATATATGATAGTTATATTTGCAAATTGGTAAGCTAGTACTCAGTAATAATGTTTGGTTTGATAAACTAATGAATAAAATTGTAAAAATAAATTTTAAAAAATGAATAAAAATGTAAGAAAATAGATTTTTTAAATTATTTTATAAAAAAATAAAAGAAAAATTATAAAACTCTTAAATACAATAATATCATGTCTTGACAAGAATTAAAAATAGGAAAAAAAGAAATATCAATAGGAAAACTACAGAGTTGAAACCTGGTAAAACATTATTTTCGTATTATACTTAATGCGGACAGTCACGTCGGCTTACAATCAATTAAAAAAAGTGTCAAAGTCAATTCACGTGAAATGAATACCACAATGCTAAATGCCATACAATACGCGCATCATCTCTTCCACCGCCAAAATGGTGTTGTCCAAAGGCGCCCGTTTCCGCTACGACTTTGAATTTTCCAAACCCATGTCATACGGCAATGGATTTCTTCGTCTTACGATAAGTACGAGGAAAGAAGAAAGCCAAAAATAAAGAACGGAGGATTGCAGTGGACCCGCCATGCTTACCCATCTCTTTCACTCGTCTACTACGACCCAGAATTTCTGCCCTGTGTGCTGGACTGAACCCATGCAATACGGCAATGAAAAAAAGATTCCACTGGGACTGCCATGCTTACCCTGAATTTCTACTCTGCGTGCTGGACTGAACCCAAGTCATACGCCAATGAGAAAAGGATTGTTACCCATAAAATAAAATCATGTGCTGTGATAAAATTTGTAGGAAACATGTTTTTTAATATGAATATATGATTCTTTGAAGAGTCTTATCATTAGAAATCTAATTTACAACTACATGTGAACATTGAATATTATTTGGAAGTCAGTTTGCTGTAAAGAAACTGTATCAGTAAATTTCTAGGTACTGACTTGCAGTACCTGAAACAACAACCAACAACAAAACAACCATAAATTGTTTTGACTCGTTCATGGGGGAAAGCAATTCGAGTCTTTTCTTATGCTTCCTTCACAATTCATAAAAGCTCCAAGTGTTGAGCATGCAAAATTTCATAACAAGTATTTCATCCTTATTCAAACCATTAAATTCACTTTAGGAGTTCGACTAAGAAGAATAATCCCTTTACAATAAACTCTCACTATTCCCTATAGACACCACAATTTTAAATATCAAAGGTGAAGAGAATGTTATAGGTCACAGGGGTGTATGTTGTTTACATAGATTTAGGTAAAAACCTTGTGGGAATCAATTTTGCTAGTACTAATTAAATTGGAACGTAAAAGATATCATCTTGTAGTTTATTAGAGTACTATTGTTGCACATTTTTTACACTTCAATTCCAAAGTTTTTTTTAATAATGTGTAGATGAATATAATATTTTTCTGTAACATCCTTATAATGGTTATTGTATATTCAACATTAGGAGGTAGAGGCCTTGGTATTTTAGTAATATTTTTGAAACAATGGGATTTGAGACCTCTAAGCTAAAAAGATCTCAAGGTCCTTTTGTAACATTGGAACATAAATAGGCCTTATTATTGTCCTAAACAAGAGAGCTAGGTGTTGAGATTATGTTCTTTAATTGAAAAAGAATGAGATAGTGATGTGTGTGTATGTAATCTAGACTAAAAATGACAAAATGATTAAATTTAATTGTATACAGTAGATATAGGATGAAAAGCATGAACAACAAGATAGATATGAGATGAGAATACATAGAGGAACTATGATCCAAAGTTTAAAGCTAACTATACAAGATATAAGCTCTGGGTGCCCTAGTCTGAAAGTGATGAAGGTTGTGGAAGATGACTAAAAATGCAATTAGGAGGCTCTACGCATCTATCTCTCAAAAAATTGGGTCATTACAGAGAAACAAGGGTGTTAGGAACCCTAGTATTCCATCTATTCAATGTCCATCATAGTCTATCACTATTTATTGTGCTCTTCTATAGCTCTCTCACTATTAGATTTGAACCTGCACATACATAAAAGGGGAAAATGGTTGTGTTGTATAAGGGCTTGCCTAAGTCAAACCCTATGTTGGTGTTCCCACCTCCACAACAACTATGATGAGTGATAGAGTGCATTCCCTTGCAAAGATAGAGGCTAAATCAATGGTGAAATGTTGAAATGGCATGATTCCCTTTAGTAATGTGATTCTCTTTTGGAAGTCTTGCAAATAATAGTGCAATAAAATAATGAAAATAAATGACAAATATGAATCCATACTTGAATATATAATTCTTGTAGTCTATTTCTTTATATGTTGGTAGCTCTAGATTTGATTAGATTGTAATGTGATTGCTAGAAGGTTATTTCAAATGTAGACTATAAAATAATGATCAAATGCAAATAATTCTTAACCAAATCACTAATAATGAAGGTGGACACTTGCAATAATCAAATTTGGGCTTCTTTTAGAGGGACTAGAGCACTAAAGAATAGGTCCACTTAAAAAGGAACCTTCAAAAGGGGAAACTTAAAATGTCAAGATCCTAAACATAGAGCCTAGTCTCCGATTTTATATTTGATGTTGATTAATTTATAGGCTTATCAGTAAAATTATAGGGTAGGATAAAGCACAAATGGTCTTAAAATGATCTAAGAGAAACCTCACTAAAGTAGGTATTAGATAAACTTTCAATTTGTTAAGGTAAACAATTCATGACGCAATATTTAGCCCCTACTTTAGTGAAAGTATGATCTTATGCTCATACTCATAGTAAAGAAATATAGCAGTTGAGAGCAAGGCACTCTAGGGATAGGATAACACTAAGTTGAGGGATTTGCAAGCTCTAGAGCCTAAGATCTTATCAACCTACACAAGAATACTCAAAGAAGGATACACTTACTAAGGACACTAAAGGAACACAAAGCATAAAATAGTCATAATTTTGTTTTGCAAAAACACAAAGAAAAAAAAGCAAAAGAAAAGAGCACAAAAAATGATATTAGTAATCAAATAAACAAAGGTTCCAATTCGACTAGGTGAAGAGACCTCAATAAAAAATTTCTCTCTAATATTAAGTATCATTCTGAAAATGCTATTGTAAAGACACATGGACTTTTAGAAAGACACAAAAGCATACACCACTAAGGCAATATTCCATGGTTTGCAAATCAAAAAGTGTGTTGTGTTGGGGGTCCATAGACACTCCAAGCTACATGAATTTACCTAGCTAATAAGTTGTCTTATGTTTGGTGATTCATATAAGGACAAGTGCAAGAAGATGAGCACAATTTTGGGGAAGTTTGTGCATTGGGGAAAATACCACTAGAAATGGGTACTTATTATGCTTCAGAGCCTAAGACTAAAATTTAATAATGATTGCCCATTATTTAAATAGTGGGTAACCATTATTTAAAAAACATGTTACGTTATCTTAAATATTTTATATTTTTTAAAAAGGTACCCATTGTTTTTAAGTATTTCTTTTAATTCCTACAAACTCATTTTCACACCTTAAATAATGAGTACCCATTACATTTAAATAATGGGTACCCATTATTTAAAGTTTGAAATTCCAACCTGCCCTTTGCATTAGATTTCAGCTTGGGAACTAGGCATGGTGAGCCCAACCCTTAGCCTTGGACCTACAAGTACAAGGACATGTCAATATAAATGGAAAATATGGACTTTCAACATATATCTATAGCCTTCTTTGACATAATTGTTTGACGAAATTAAAGCCCATTATAGATTATGGTGTCTAGATTTCAAATATGTAATTTTATTTTTTTCTATTTTTCAATTATTATTTTTATGAAAATCATCAATAAACATGAAAGTCATATTTTTAATTTATTTAATAAATTTTTTATTCTTTAGATTTTTTGAAAAAAATTATATGACATCAATATACATAGAATTATTTTCAAACTAAAAAAAATCCAAAAAATGATAAGTTTAGGTCTAATTATGGTTGTCATACATGAGAGCTTTTTAAACTAGCAATTAGGGCTACTAAAACATTCATAAAAAATAAAGCATTTAGAAAAAAATTACCAAAAAAATCCTCTTGAAACATACATTTTTAAATAGTAGTTTTTAGAAATGCTTTTTGAAAATCAATTTATATCATTTGGGTATGAAAATAAATTACATGTTTGAAAACTAGATTTGGAGTAATACATTTCATATTTCTTAACCTTTTCAAGATTCAATCTTTAAGCATTTCAATTTTTTAGATTAATTGTGAGAAATTTTTAAAATCAAGAAAAAGAACTTCCACTTTAGGAACTTTATGTGGACTCAACTTCTTGCAAGAACATGTATACGATATGGATTCCACTAGCCAACAAGTTTTGTTATGTTGGGTGATCCATATATTTCTATGCTAAATAATCACAACTAGCAAGCCACACTATATTAGGTGACCAATTCCTTAAGAAAAATAAACAAGAACAAAAAATAATCTATCAAGACACACTCTACTATATAATAAATTCTTTGTGGAATGTAAACAACAATAAAGATCAAAATAGAAAGCCATGTCATACTATATGATCATGATGAGTCATATGAAATGGATGTTAGTAGTTAGAAATTTATGTTATGTTGGTTGAATCATATACCATCAAAACCTTAGGGAATGTAAAAATGGATCACACTAATAGCCCACACTATACTAGATGATCAAGATAAGTCATATACCACAAAATCTGTAAGAGATAGATTTGATGATCACACCTTAGGGGGTGTTATGGAACACAATGCCACCACTTATGGGGCACACGAAAGAAAATAATACACAAAAAGTAGGCCATATACCCTCTTTTATATGTTAGGGTTTTTTTATACTAATACCTTAAGGATAAGAGAGAGATCCATATAAATAAAACACAACTTCAACATGAAGAAGAGATCCACAATAATGATGCATGTGTCCAAGTGAGTAACATATCCGTATAAAGGATCTACAAACCTCTAAGAAAGGAAGGCATCATCACACATTATAGATACATATTCAAATAAGGGTAAAGGGATCCTCATCAAGGATATGCAGTTTGAAACAAAGAGAAGGGATCCTCGTTAGGGATACATACCTTCCAAAAAGGCAAAGATGGGGTAATTATTGTCTAGCAATACCCACGTTCTTAAAAAAAAATAGGAATCCTTTCTAGCAGCTTCCTAGTTCTATAATGTAAAAAGAAAAATGTACCATATAATGTGTAAAATTGGTCTGAATCATATAGATGCAACCAAGGAATCATAAACTTGAAGATCTATTTATTTAAGTGTAGGAAGTATAGAAGTGAGAACTAAAGAGTATAGCAATGGGAATATTAATAAATTAGTATATATTGTGAAACTTCTAAGAATGAAATATGTATTAAATATATATAATCTAAAATGAATGCATAAACATGAGAATGAATTATAAATTTTAGAGAATCCCTTAACTACATTATATATTCTAGCATCACATTATTACATCATCGTATAATTTATATATAGATTAAACTTATTGTACAGACATTTTCTTATTTCTAACGAGAGAAACTATATATGGTGAATGCAAGGGAGTTGAATATTTTTAATGGATTTTTAAAATTTTAATTAACTTTGTATTTTAGTCTTCACATTGAAAATTTATATTTTCCTCGAAAAAAATTGTTTAAACTATATTACATAACACATTCTCATATCTTGATATAGCTAAACAAAAAGATCAAGAATATTTAGGAATATTTGTCGAGTGCTTTTAATGAAAATTGATTAACATGTATAATATACTTTTACTAAAGAAAACTTTTTAAAAATTATGAATTTCTTTTAAATCATAAGAAATGGTGTTCCTAAAATTACATGATTTTAACATAATATTTTATAAGAAAATTTAAAAAAAATTTATAATTATAGCTAACTATTTTTTTATATGTACTTCAATTAATGTACAAAATCAAAATAACATTATAATAAAATTATTATCTTAGAAATTAGATTGATTTTATAACCATTAATTTATATTCTTAAAATATATAATATCTTTTATCTAAATATGTATATCTTTGATGAATATTTTTTAATAAAAAATTTAAAATATTTTATTATAATTTAAAAGGTTGTTCATTGTTGTGTAAGCTCACAAAATATCCATTTAATACAATTCTAGTTTATCACATTAAGTCAATTATGTGACTTTTATTTAT
Source organism: Cryptomeria japonica (assembly GCF_030272615.1). NCBI lineage: Eukaryota > Viridiplantae > Streptophyta > Pinopsida > Cupressales > Cupressaceae > Cryptomeria > Cryptomeria japonica. Next base: position 632,950,987 of record NC_081412.1, read on the forward strand.
TGGGAAGAGTCTCTCTAAAAGAAATTTAGTCAATAAAAAAATTTATGTGACTTTCATTTTATTTTGTGGGAACAATGGTCGATAATGACTAGAAATGCACACAACATTTGGTTTGACCATGAATACTTGTAATTCATTGCCTAGAAAACGTTTGGGATATGCAATTGAACATTCAGTTTGCATTCATGCTTAAATCAACATGTCTTTTGCCGTCTTGAACAAGGGAAAGACAAATTCATCATACAATGAACTTTCTAATTTTGAAAGGATAGTTTAGTTTTCCTATGACAACTAGTGGTTGTGTTTCTTCTAAATATAACCATTAATTGGTATGTGTTAAGTGGACTTTGTATTTATAGATGATTATAAAATAAATATATTAATAATATTTTATATTACAATAATTTTTATATTGATTCTCAATGAAATATATTATTGAGAAAGAAATAAGATTAATTAATTGATGTAAATATGTGATCATTCTTATAAACATTTACATGCATGAATTAAAAAAATTAAAAAAGATGAAGAAATCATTAATTGAAATATCAATAAATCTAAGTGGTATCATAGTTGGGAAGTTTACCAAGTAAAGTCTAGATTGTTACTTTTGTGATTGTAGAGTTAGGTTGCATCTAGCATCATGACAATAAGAGCTCTATGAAAGAAAGAAGACATACAAACGGTAGTTGTAAGTTGATATAATATTTGTTTAGCACTTTTAGTTCACTCAATACTTTCTATAATTCTAAAATAGTTAACCTAGGTTCAATTATTATAGACAAAATATCATCTATTCCATGCATTAACTTTTTAAAATCTAATAGAATTATATACTTGTAATGAGCTAATATAATTTAATTTTAAAAAATGGCTCATTCAAATCATTCAGTGTTTCAATTAGCACTTTGTATTTCAGAAAAGATCCAAAGGTAAAATGTTGGAAGCAATAAAGAAAATCCAAGTATATTTAATGGTCACAGTTGTAGGAATCCAACCTATATATCTCTTTTTTGTTGTGATTAAGTTGTCATCAACCTTGTAAATCTCTTGTAATCAATTATTCATACTATTTGTAAAATTCCATATTGGAATATGTACTCACTAAGCAATGGTCTTATTTCAACTGCATTTAGATCTCAATACCTAAAAAGGGGTGTGGGGGCACTTACCCCCCACTAGTGTTGCCACTCCAAGATCTCCACACATATATTTAATTAAAATGGTTTGAAAAATATATAGAAACATCTAAATATTGGTAGAGGATTGTTTGAAAAATATCTAGAAACACATAAGTATAGGTAGAGAGATAGAAACATCTAATTCTAGATAAAGGACCATTTGAATGATTCTTTCATAGCCATCAAAGCTCACCTATATACATATATTGATTAGGTTATCATGTCAAATTCATATCTCATGAAATAATTAGTATTCGTTCATTCTGTGAAGGGCCATCTCTGTAATTTTTTGGGTAGGGCTTTCCCACTTCTATCTGTGGGATAATTAATGTTTTAGTTGTATGGTGACAAGAAAAAAATGTTTTATTATGTTTTCTTACAAGAATTTTATTTCTAGTCTAGGGTTTAGGCCTTTGTAACATGATTTTTGTGCAATTATTGTGCTAATGCATCATGTTTTCTCCATGTCTTGGCTAAGTGAGTGAAAAATCAGGTGTGATAAAGAAGGCCACAAATAGATCTTGTGAAAGAGCATTACAACATAGATTCCTTCTTCATCTAGTTTTCTTTTTATTTTTTATCATTCTTAATTTTTCCTTGGGAAAGATTTTACTCTTTAGGATATATCCTTTAAATAAGGGCTTGTGAGCTTCATCCTATGGAGGGGATGGGATGTTCAATTTCTCATAAACATATTGTAGAAAGATCACCCACAAAGCGAGATATTTACATTTTGAAATAAACATAAATTTGGTTGAACTATATGATCTGGTCCAAAAAAATAATCTTATAATATAACATATTTCTAAATTAAAAAAACTATTAATAAAAATTGTTAGAGATCAAAATAAATTATAATAATAAATAATAAATTTTCAAATAAAAATCAAATAATACAAAAAATTAAATTAAATACTATAATTTTAAAAAATAATAAAATATACAAATTCATCCCATAAAATTTCATTTTACACATTAAATTATTTATTAAAACAAAAACACTTTAAAAAACTTCATGCTCACCTCATTCTTACACCGAGGAAGAAAAAACACCTTTACACTTGTAAAGCTAAAACCAAGGAAACATATCGAATTTCATATAGTACACATTGAAATGTTTTCGTCATCATTAACACTAGCAATTTCTAGCTCATCTCATGCTAATCAATTTGTTGTGGCCATATACTAATAAAATCCTCTATACAGTTGTATCTACTTTCATCTATCAACCTCTTATACACCCAACAATAGCTAAAATTACAAAATCATAAAAATTGAAGGCTCTGTTTCTCACCCTCTTATTTAAAGTCAATCTCCAATCACAGGAGAGAATCCCAAACCATAACTCAATCCAACTCCGACTGGCCATCCTATCATTTCACCATCTAAACTCTTTGCTTCACCAATTTTTTCAATACTTGTGCAATTGCCATAGCCAGAAGAGTTGTTGCAGATGATAATATTGGTAAATGGAATCCCACCTAGCTTAGAATTGCCTAAGTAGGATGACTCTCCAAAAGTTAGAAACTATCCTCCATGGGGTACTTTTCCATCAAGCATGTTGTAAGATAGATTGAAGAACTCCAAATAGCTCAGGAACTTAAGTTCTAAGGGGATGTTGTCATTCAAACTGTTTAGTGAGAGGTCTAGAGACTCTAGTTGATCCATGTGTCCTAATGTTTTTGGGATTCATCCACTAAGATAATTAACATATTGGGTTATATCTTGATAAATAACTTCACAATATTGAGGATAATTAATATTTACCTATGATATGGGATGGTTTTGTGGATTATTACCATATTTTACTTCTCCTTTTGATACTATTATCATCACATAACTTTTTTTTTGCAACCAGTAAATTTTCCTTCTATGTATTGAATGTTAGGTTGAAGATATAATTATTAAAACGTAGAAATCATAAAAATGAGAACTTAAATTGTATAGTAATTGGAAGATTAATATATTACATTACATTGTGCAAATTTGAAGCATGAAACACGTATTAAATGTACATAAATCTACAATGAATGCATAAATAATAAAGATGAACTATAAATTACAGAGAATCTCTTAAACAAATCATATTTCCTAGCATCCCATTTAGTGCATCATCATAGAATTCATATTTAGATGGAACTCATTACATGGGAATTTCCCTATTTTTAACAAGAGAAACCATAAATTTTTAATGTAACGGAGTCAAATGTTCTAATGGTTTTATTAAAGTTTAATTTAACTTTGCATTTTACTCTTTACATTGAGCATTTATATTTTCCTTTAAAATTTCTTCAACTTATATAACATAATGCATGTTTGTATCATTTTAAGTAAACAAAAAGATAGAGACTATTGAGAAATATATGATGAGTCATTTACATGGATAATATGTATTTATTAGAGAAGGCTTAAAAAAAAAATTAAATTCTTGCATAATATGTTTGATCACCAAAATCATATGGTCTTAACATAGAAGAATGTTTATAAATAGTTTTAATTATAGTTACAATTAGCTAATTTCTGTGTGCAACATAATTAACTTATTAAAACAAAATAATATTGTAATAAAATTAATGTCTTATAAATATATTAATTATTTAATTTTTTTTCGAATGTGTAATATTTTTTTCCTTAAATATGTATATCTTGAATTAGTAAGTATTAATTGATTTTTAAGTAAAAGGTTACAAAGAAATATTAAAAAATTTTGAAAATATTTTCAATTGATTACATATATTTTGAATAATATTTTAATCTTATATATATTTTTATAAACATTTATAATAATTTAAAATAATGTTCACATTATGTAAATTCACAAAATATATATTTAATACAATTCTAATTTATTCTATTTTTTATGTCAATTAAGTGACTTTAATTTGTTGGGAAGAGTCAACTAAAAGAAAGTGAGTCTAACTTACAATTTGGTTTGGCTCTATATGCTTCAACTACCTACCTCAAAAATGTTTGGAGTACAATTCTAATTTATAATATATTCTAAGTCAATTAATTGAATTGAATTTGTTAGGAAGAGTCACTCAAAAGGAAGTCAATTTATTAGGTGGCCATTAATGACTGAAAATGATAACTCATGATTTGATTTGACTCTTAATGTTTTAAGTCCCTACCTAAAAAATATTTGAAATAAAATTATATTTTCTAATTCAATTATGACTTTAATTTTTTTATTTTTTTATTTTTGAAAGGAATCACTCAAAAGAAAGTGTGAATTAGGTGGCCATAAATGACTGAAAATGAATACTTGGGGTTTGATTTGACTCTGAATGCTTTAAGTCGCTACCTCGAAAACATTTTTTGGACATTAAATTTGCATTCACTGGTTAAACCAAGGAGTCGTTGCTGTGTTGAACAAGGAAAATCTTGGTGAGCATGACAAATGCATCACACAATGGATTATCATCTATTCAAAAATTATGGTTACCTCTTTCGTCGTTGATTTTGAAAAAATACTTAAGTTTTCGTGTGAAAACCTTTGGTTGTGTTTCTTCTAATATAATCATTGACATTAAAAATATTTTATACTATAATATTGTATATTGACTTGTAAGAAAATATATTATTGAGAAAGAAATAAAGTTAATTATATGAAAGAAATACGTGGTCATTATTGATTTCTTCTACATGTATGGATCTAGAAACTTAGAATGATAAATCATTAATTGAAACATCAATGAATTTGAATGATAGGATAATTGAGAAGTTTATCAAGTAAAGTGTACATTATGACTTTTATAATTGTTAATTTAGGTTGCATTTAACATCATGATAATAAGACATGTGTGAAAGAAAGAAGCCATACATAGAGTAGCTGTAAGTTAATTGGGTTTTTAACAATTCTAATACAATTTACCTAGCTTCAATTGTTATTGACAAAACACCATCTATTTCATCCGATTATATAAATTCTAATCAGATTACATAATTATAATGATGTTATAGCATATTTTTTCAAAGATAGTTCTCTCAGTTTCCCCATGTTTCAATTAGTGATTTGTATTTGAACAAGAGACACAAAGCGTCAAGTTCCTGCCAATAGTATTGTTAGTTTAGACTAGAAAATAATAGAAAATGCATTTACATAAATGTAAAAATATAGATATATTATTAGTAATAAAATAATTAAAAATATATTGTGAAATTATAGATATTTGCACAAAAAAGAGTTTAAGATGAAAAAATAATTATTTAAAAGTAATAAAGTAAAGTTATTTCTATTATATTAAATTTGACTCTTTTTTAAATTGGTCTCACAATATCAAAATACAATAAAATTGTTCATAATCTTGACCATGATGTTGTTTATGAAAAAGAGCTTTCAATGGATAAGTAATAACTTCAAATCAACTATGGACCCAATTATAGAGATCCAAAGACAACTAAAAGAAACCTCTAAATCGAGAAGACAATCAAGCTGAGGAAGTCTAAGGGATAGAAAAGGGAGAGAGAGCTAGTGATAAGAAGGGGCAAAGATACAAATAGAAAGGAGAGATAAAGAGACAGAAGTATCACCTTGTCATGTAATGAGTATGTTGAAGAGGTGTGGTAGGTTAATTAGAATTTTTTTTGTATATTTTTTATACATTTGCATAGTACATGATGTCAATTGGTGGAACATTTAGAGAGATAAAGAAAAAGGAGAGAAGGATAAACAAATATATAGAGAGGGATATATATATATATATATATATATATATATATATATATATATATATATATATATATATATATATATATATATATATATATATATATATATATATATATATATATATATATATATATATATATATATATATATATATATATATATATATATATATATATATATACTATATAATTTAATTTAAGGATAATTGATAAATCAAAAAAATTAATATTATATATTACACACAACCAATTCAAACATTATAAATATTAAAAATTATTTGAAGTTTAATTCTAGATTGAAAATTGCAATGTAGAATATTTAAAATATAATTTTACTTATAAATAATTAAATTTAAAATGTTAAGATTATAGTTTATTTTGTATTGTTAATTTTAATCATGATTATTTATATTAAAATTTATTTATTTATTTTTGTTAGCAACCTTATATTTATAATATAAATAAATTTTACATATAAGAAATTATTTTTATGTTTCTTCTTTAGTAATATGTGTGGTTTCAATTAGGAATTAATTAGATTATTCGTCATCTTTTTCTAACTCTAAATTATTAACTATAACTACCTAATACTATTTTATTACAATAATTATAATAATAATAAAATTTACAGTAATATTTAATTAGAATCACAATCATAATATAATTGATTAATATTTTAATAAATATTTTACAGTCATTTTAAATTTTCAAACAAGAATTATATTTTGTGTATATATTGAAATCTTAAAATTAGTTAATTGTATACTAAAATGATTTATGTAATTTAAATTTTATTTTGAATTTTAATTTATAAAATTAAATCTTACTTGAATTAATTAAACACATTCGAATTAATTATAACTCCAATTTTAATCTAATTTAAGAATTATATAATTATAATGATAATATAATCGAGATAATTATAATTTAAAAAATGAAATATAAAAATAGATCTAGCTAAAAATATGACATAAACTTATAATTCAAATCTTAATAAAATAATACAATTATATGAACTTATTTTAATAAAATAATATATTTTAATTATCTTCCACTGCCAAAAAGGTGTTGTCCAAAGGTGCCCGTTTCCACTATGACTTTGAATTTCTACTCTGCGTGCTATGGTGTGGACTGAACCCATCCAATACGACAATGAAAAAAGGATTGTTTACCCATAAAATCAAATCATGTGCTATGATGAAATTTGTAGGTAACATATTTTCTTAATTTGTCGATAAACAATTCCCTATGGGGTTGCACCTCCACCAGAATTGTCTCACGTCGGATTTTTGGGGTTTATCGATACATATTTAATTTTTACAGTATTGCTTCATAATTCCCGATGGCGATATTCCTTGTGGGAGCACCCTACATTGGGAAACTGTCTCACGTCGTGAGTTCATTTTTCCTGTTATCGACGATTTTCCTGGTGGCTTGAGCATAGTGGTTTTGTGTGTTTGTCGATTGCCTAAACAATGGTAAGTTTTTGTTGCCAAGAAAATATGAGTCACGGTACTTTTGAATAGCTGTTAGGCTTATCAAAGTGATTAAGTATTTTTTAACCCAGAAAAAATAATGTAGCTAGATGTCCTCATTACCATCTCTCCGTAATGGACAGACACGTAACTCTGAGTGGAGCTAGATGTCCTCATTACCATCTGTGGTTGCCACCTCAATAACATACTAATTGCCACCTACAATTTGAAAGAATGGTTTGTTTTATACAAACTCTTCGATCCATTACCAATTCAAATTTTGTAAAATTTGTTGGCAGAAGAAGAGACGGATTGTGTAAATGGCTTCCTGAGTCTGCATTTTTCCTTGCTAATATTCATCTTGCTCACGATTGTGGGTGGTCTCAAAGGTTAGCAATGAGCACAAATTACAATTCTTGTTGTATTTCTAGTTATTTATATTGTTATGGATTAATATATTGAGCCATAGCTATTGTTGGCTATTATTAGTATTGGTGTAAGACTCTCATATCATTATGGATTTATATTTGATATTTGAATTTTTCCAGAAACTAATACAAAACAAAACGTAGGTAGCCATAAATCTATAAAATACATAAATTCATACAGACTAAACTAGTTGCAAAATTTATACAATATAAAGAACTAAATGTTATATGCAGTGTCATATCTAGATTTGAACACATTAAAGTTTTCTCTTCTTTTCTTTTTTTAAGTTTGAAACAAAAGTTTCAAAGTCAAGTTTGAAGGGCTTAGAGGTAATTTCTGGGTTTAAAAGTGGTTGTAATTAACATATTGGGTTATATCTTGATAGAGAACTTCACAGTATTTTTGGTTCTTCAAATATTTTCTCAATCAAACTCTTAGATCAAAAGTTACTGATTTGATGTTAGGATCTATGACTGTTGCACGTGAGATGTTAACTTTTGCAATGATTAAATGTAGGTCTTAAAATTACAATCAAATTATTTAAATAAATATAATAATCAAATAGTGATAGATTGAACAGAAGAGGGAAAGAAGAGAGAAGACAAAACACAAGTTGATAACAGAGTTCACCAATTGGCTACGTCTCTAGGTCCCTCCAATGGAGTGGCCGATCCTTGATTCAGCTCTAGAAAATGGTTACAAAGACTCCTTATCTCTCCTTGGATGATAATGAATTACAAATTCCTTCTCCCACATACAAAAAGCTTGAATTTAAGCTCCCAATGCACAAAGATGAACCATTCACTATCAAACACCCAAAAGAAATTTTCTCACCAAATCTCCAATCTTCAACTCTCTCCCAATTTTCTCGCAACTCACTACTACCTAGCTCACAACTTACCCCTCCTTTTATACACAAATTTTACCCAATATGGCTTAAAACCATATGATTTAGAAAATCAACCATATCCCCTATTTACAACATATAAATCTTCTAAAATAAACCTGCCCCTTTAAAAACAATGGCCCTTATAAATCCGGGCTCACAATATAATCTTTATATCCCCATAATACCCGTGCCTTACATTATTAGTTGGGGCTATAAATATGATATGATAGGGTTTTATTTGTTTGGTTTTAAAATAATGTAAATTTGTGGGTGTGTGTGGACACAGATAAACCCAAGCCCCTATTTCCATGGCTCACACTTAACAAATATTAAACTTGCCATTTTGTATCCCGAGATCCTTGGAGCCAGACTGGTTGAGAGAAAGATGCGGGAAGTGTTGAATATTTTTAGTGAGAATCCACCTGGATCAATCCTCCCCACTGGAGAACTTTTGGACCTCCAAAAGTTGCATTTATTCATAAATTAAGTGAGAGCATGGCCTCCCCACTTGTCCTATATCATCTGTCCATCTGTACACTTGGCTCATTATCACAATCAAGACTGCAACAGTGTTATTGAACATGTACATCATTGTATCACTTCCATAAGCATGTACATCAGCTGATCCAGCTACTAACCAATAAATACTGATTAATATCAAGATGAATAACAATGTAGGTAAAAAAGTGAATGAATCAACAACATGTCTAGCTTTCACAACGGGAACATTTTTACCCAAGGGAACCTCCAAACTCTCAACCATAAGTTGAGGCCATGGATCATCAACGCTTTCATTTGTTGTCTCCTGACATTGTACTGTTAGCATAGCTTGTGGCATCTAATCTTGATTAGCCTCGATTGCTTCAAGTTCATGCCTAGAATCACCTAATCTGACAGACATAAGAGACAAATCTTTACTTGCATTAATCACCCTCTGTATCTGTCCTGTGTTTGCAAAAGACTCATTAGTCTTAACCTTGTGAGAGTGTACAATATACTTGATGCCATCTTTAAACAAATGATACTGATTAAATTCCCTATAGAAAATAGCCTTCTAATCATACAAATAAGGGCTACCCAACACTATTCCACAAACATCTAGTGGAACCACATCGAACTGTACCTTATCAACATACTTACTTGAGATTGTGAACCTTAAAGTATATTGCCTTGTTACTTGCAATTTACTGTTTTCACAAACCCAACCTAGTGGATAAGGTCTCTTATGTGGAGTAGTTTTCAATCCCAAATTTCTTACAACATCTTCTAAGATTAAGTTAGTTTGGGATCCACTATCTATGAGTGCATCAACTTTAGTGTGTTTAGCAACAACCCTTACATGAAAAAGCTCATTTCTTTTCTTATCTTTAGGGACATTTTTAACTTGAGATGTAGAAGCACAACTATCGAAGGAAACACTGGCAATAGGAGCTTTACCTTTCAAACCCATTGTTGTTATCTTGGTTTCATCTTTAGATTCTGAACCAAGATCCATAACAACATTTGCGGCCTTTTCCTTACCTTTCTGTTTCTGAGCCCACTTAGGTTTCAATTCTGGATGCAACCACCAACAATGTTCTTCATCATGACCTTTCTTGTCACAATGCGAACATGTGACCTCTTTCTTAACAGTACCTGTCTTCTTTCTCTTTTTGTTTATGCAACCTTAGATGAATTTTGTACAAAATTATCATTGTCAAAATTCTTACCCCTGGACTCTAGATGTGTGGCTTGAACACTAACTTCATCCAAATTACTAGGATTCAACATCAAAATAGAATGTCTTAGGTAAGAATGCAAACCACCTATGTACTTAAGTAGTGTATCTTGAGTATACAATGGCACATTCAAAGCAATAGCCCATTTTCTAAACTCATGGGTGTAATCTTGGACAGACTGACCCTTAGATTGCCTAAAGGTTTGCCAATTCATTGTCAATTGTTGCATATGACCCAAAGGGTAGAACTGCTTCTTGAGAGCAGCAACAAATTCCATCCAAGTCATACCGACATTACCATGGTGAGTACTTTCTGCCCTTAACCTACTCTCCCACCAGGTGAGAGCTGTTCCTCCCAACCGGAGAGTGGCTAACTGGATCCTAGAGGCATATTCTACTAGGCCTTGTATCCTACAATACACCTCTACTTGTTGGACCCAATCATCTAACTTTTCAACATCTAATTCCCCAAAGTACTTAGGTAATTCAAATTTTACATCCAGTTTAATTGCAGGCTTAGATGTGCTCTTGAAAGGATTAATAGAAGTAGAAGAAGAAGAAGGGGAAGAAGGAGGAGAAGGAGATGGAGGAGTTTTTGGTGGTGAATCACCACCTCTCAATCTCCATGGTCCTTCAATGAATTTCATTTTTCATGCTTCATTCGTTCTTGCTTCTCTTTGTAGAGAACTTCTACCATAGTCTTCATTTCAAAAAAAGCTTTCCGAAAGTCTCTTTCACTGAGCTCAGGGTATTCTTGTTCAGTTGCAATTTCTGACATCTTTAGTGGAAAGATCCTTCATTTATCAATCTCAAGATTATACTCTGCAAATGTTCCTTCACCACGTTGGCTCTTAGATCACGTTAACATCCACCTCTAAAAACACTAGTCAAACAAGCTTTGATACCACTTGATCTGATGTTAGGATCTATGACTGTTGCACGTGAGATGTTAAATTTTGTAATGATTAAATGAAGGTCTTAAAATTACAATCAAATTGTTTAAATAAACATAATAATCAAATAACGATAGATTGAACAGAAGAGGGAAAGAAGAGAGAAGACAAAACACAAGTTGATAACGGAGTTCGCCAATTGGCTACATCTCTGGGTCCCTCCAATGGAGTGGCTGATCCTTGATTCAGCTCCAGAAAATGGTTACAAAGACTCCTTATCTCTCCTTGGACGACAATGAATTACAAAGTCATTCTCCCACATACAACAAGCCTTAATTTAAGCTCCCAATGCACAAAGATGAACCATTCACTATCAAACACCCAAAAGAAATTTTCTCACAAAATCTCCAATCTTCAACTCTCTCCCAATTTCATCACAATTCACTTCTACCTAGCTCACAACTTACCCCTCCTTTTATACACAAATTTTACCCAATATGGCTTAAAACCATATGATTTAGAAAATCAACCATATCCCCTATTTACAACATATAAATCTTCTAAAATAAACCTGCCCCTTTAAAAACAATGGCCCTTATAAATCTGGGCTCACAATATAATCTTTATATCCCCATAATACCCATGCCTTACATTATTAGGTGGGGCTATAAATATGATATGATCAGGTTTTATTTGTTTGGTTTTAAACTAATGTAAATTGCTGGTTGTGTGTGGATGCAGATAAATCCAAGCCCCTATTTCCATGGCTCACACTTAACAAATATTAAACTTTCCATTTTGTATCCCGAGATCCTTGGAGCCAGACTGGTCAAGAGAAAGATGCAGGAAGTGTTGAATATTTTTAGTGAAAATCCACCTAGATCAATTACAACCTCTAGAACTTGGGTCTTCTAAAATGAAAAATATAAAAACATGTTGGACACATAAATGAGTTATGGAAGGGAGTTACATGTTCTAGTGTATATGTTTAACACATCATGCGGCATCTTGGATTCAATTTAATCTGGGAACCACTTTAAGATGGTTTTAGCTCATCATTTTGTAATATCGTTTGATAGTTTTTTTTCTACATGTTTATTTTAATAATGATTTATATGATTGATGTAAACTAAGCTATGTTAATTTAAGTCCAAAAAAAAATATATCGATTCAAAAAGATAATTTTCTATGCCTCTTTTGAGTAGAAACACTCTACCTATAATCTATATAATGTTATAGTAAAAAGCTCCTATACTATTATTGTTTTCATATTGCATCTTTTTTTAAAAAATTAAGGAATGGAAAAAAATGTATAATGTAATTTGTTTCCTTGTTGTATGTATTTTCAATAATATTGATATGTTAAAATGCTTTTAATTTTATAGATTGTACAATTAATTCTATATATATTTTTTGTTCACTAACAATGTCTTGGTTAATGTAGTATGTCTATTATTCAAAATTTAAACATTGGTATAAAGAACCATCAATAAAAGTGAAATGATAATGTAAGAAACAAATACATGATAAATGGGATGTGATATCATTTTTAATTAGAAAATCTCTTTCCAGTACAGTTTAGTTGATAGTGAAGATAGATTGGACTATGAGCCCGCAAAATTGACGATAATTAATATTTACCTATGACATGTGATGGTTTTGTGGATTATTACCATATTTTACTTCTACTTTTGATACTATTATTATCACATCACTTTTTTTTTCCTATGACATGTGATAGTTTTGTGGATTATTACCATATTTTACTTCTACTTTTGATACTATTATTATCACATCACTTTTTTTTTTGCAACTAATAAATTTTCCTTCTATGTATTGAATATGATTTATGATGTAAAAAAAAATGTACCATGGTTTAAGCCATTTTTCAACTAATTAATTTTAGGTTGAAGATCTAATTATTAAAACATAGAAATCATAAAAGTGAGAACTAACATTGTATAGTAATTGGAAGATTAATATATTACATTATATTGTGCAAATTTGAAGCATGAAACAAGTATTAAATGTACATAAATCTAAAATGAATGAGGATGAACAACAAATTATAGAGAATCCTTTAACCACATCATATTTCCTAGCATCCCATTTAGTGTATCATCATAGAATTCACATTTAGATGGAACTCATTACATGGGAATTTCCCTATTTTTTACAAGAGAAACTATAAATGGTTAAATTAAGGGAGTCAAATGTTCTAATGGTTTTAAAAGTTTGATTAGCTTTGTATTTTACTCTTTACATTGAGCATTTATATTTTCCTTTAAAATTTGTTCAACTTATATAACATAATGCATGTTTGTATCCTTTTAAGTAAACAAAAAGATAGAGACTATCCAGAAATATATAATGAGTCCTTTACATGGATAATATGTATTTATCAAAGAAGGCTTTAAAAAAAAATTGGATTTCTACATAATATTTGTCATCACTAAAATCATATGGTCATAACATAGAAAAATGTTTATAAATAATTTTAATTATAGTTACAATTAGATAATTTTGTGTGCAACTTAATTAACTTGTTAAATAAAAATAATATTGTAATAAAATTATTGTCTTATAAATATATTAATTTTATAACTATTTAATTTTTTTTTCGAATGTGTAATATTTTTTTCCTTAAATATGTATATCTTGAATTAGTAATTATTAATGGATTTTTAAGTAAAATATTACAAAGAAATATTAAAAAATATTTGAAAATATTTTTAATTGATTACATATATTTTGAATAATATTTTAATCTTAAATATTTTTTTATAAACATTTATAATAATTTAAAATAATGTTCACATTATATAAATTCACCAAAGATCTATTTAATACAATTATAATTTATTCTATTTTTTATGTCAATTAAGTGACTTTAATCTGTTGGGAAGAATCGACTAAAAGAAAGCGAGTCTATGTTAGGTGGCTAACAATGACTGGATATGAATACTCACGGTTTGGTTTGGCTTTATATGCTTCGAGTACCTACCTCAAATATGTTTGGAGTACAATTATAATTTATAATATATTCTATTTCAATTAACTAAATTTAATTTGTTAGGAAGAGTCACTCAAAAGGAAAATCTTGGTGAGCATGAAAAATGCATCACACAATGGATTATCATCTATTCGAAAATTATGGTTACCTCTTTCACCGTTGATTTTGAAAAAATACTTAAGTTTTCCTATGAAAACCTTTGGTTGTGTTTCTTCTAATATAATCATTCACATTAAAAATATTTTATACTATAATATTGTATATTGACTTGAAATGAAATATATTATTGAGAAAGAAATAAAGTTAATTATATGAAAGAAATACATCGTCATTATTGATTTCTTCTACATGTATGGATCTAGAAACTTAGAATGATAAATCATTAATTGAAATATCATTAAATTTGAATGATAGGATAGTTGAGAAGTTTATCAAGTAAAGTGTACATTATGACTTTTATAATTGTTAATTTAGGTTGCATTTAACATCATGATAATAAGACATGTGTGAAAGAAAGAAGCCATACATAGAGTAGCTGTAAGTTAATTGGGTTTTTAACAATTCTAATACAATTTACCTAGCTTCAATTGTTATTGACAAAACACCATCTATTTCATCCGATTATATAAATTCTAATCAAATTACATAATTATAATGATGTTATAGCATATTTTTTCAAAGATAGTTCTCTTAGTTTCCCCATGTTTCAATTAGTGATTTGTATTTGAACAAGAGACACAAAGCGTCAAGTTCCTACCAATAGTATTGTTAGTTTAGACTAGAAAATAATAGAAAATGCATTTACGTAAATGTAAAAATCTAGATATATTATTAGTAATAAAATAATTAAAAATATATTGTGAAATTATAGATATTTGCACAAAAAAGAGTTTAAGATGAAAAAATAATTATTTAAAAGTAATAAAGTAAAGTTATTTCTATTATATTAAATTTGACTCTTTTTTAAATTGGTCTCACAATATCAAAATACAATAAAATTGTTCATAATCTTGACCATGATGTTGTTTATGAAAAAGAGCTTTCAATGGATAAGTAATAACTTCAAATCAACTATGGACCCAATTATAGAGATCCAAAGACAACTAAAAGAAACCTCTAAATCGAGAAGACAATCAAGCCAAGGAAGTCTAAGGGATAGAAAAGGGAGAGAGAGATAGTGATAAGAAGGGGGAGAGATACAAATAGAAAGGAGAGATAAAGAGACAGAAGTATCACCTTGTCATGTAATGAGTATGTTGAAGAGGTGTGGTAGGTTAATTAGAATTTTTTTTTGGTATATTTTTCATACATTTGCATAGTACATGAGGTCAATTGGTGGAACATTTAGAAAGATAAAGAAAAAGGAGAGAAGGATAAATAAAAATGGAATAGATAAATATATAGAGAGGGAGAGATATAGTGATATATATATTTTAATTATAATACTATATAATTTAATTTAATGATAATTGATGAATCAAAAAAATTAATATTATATATTACACACAACCAATTCAAACATTATGAATATTAAAAATTACTTGAAGTTTAATTCTAGATTGAAAATTGCTATGCAGAATATTTAAAATATAATTTTACCTATAAATAATTAAATTTAAATTGTTAAGATTATAATTTATTTTGTATTGTTCATTTTAATCACGATTATTTATATTAAAATTAATTTATTGATTTTTGTTAGCAATCTTATATTTATAATATAAATAAATTTAACATATATAAATTATTTTTTATGTTTCTTCTTTAGTAATATGTGTGGTTTCAATTAGGAATTAATTAGATTATTCATCATCTTTTTCTAACTCTTGATTATTAACTATAACTACCTAATACTATTTTATTACAATAATTGTAATAATAATAAAATTTATAGTAATATTTAATTAGAATCACAATCATAATATAATTGATTAATTTTTTTATAAATATTTTACAATCATTTTAAATTTTCAAACAAGAATTATATTTTGTTTATATATTGAAATCTTAAAATTAGTTAATTATATACTAAAATGATTTATGTAATTTAAATTTTATTTTGAATTTTAATTTATAAAATTAAATCTTACTTGAATTAATTAAACACATTTTAATTAATTATAACTCCAATTTTAATCTAATTTAGGAATATATAATTATAATGATAATATAATTGAGATAATTATAATTTAAAAAATGAAATATAAAAATAGATCTAGCTCAAAATATGACAAACTTATAATTCAAATCTTAATAAAATAATACAATAAAATGAACTTATTTTAATAAAATAATATATTTTTATTATCTTCCATCGCCAAAATGGTGTTGTCCAAAGGTGCCCATTTACGCTATGACTTTGAATTTCTACTCTGCGTGCTATGGTGTGGACTGAACCCATGCAATACGGCAATGAAAAAAGGATTGTTTACCCATAAAATCAAATCATGTGCTATGATGAAATTTGTAGGTAACATATTTTCTTAATTTGCCGATAGACAATTCCTTGTGGGGTTGCACCTCCACCGGAATTGTCTCACATCAAATTTTTGGGGTTTATCGGTACGTATTTAATTTTTACGGTATCGCTTCATAATTCTTGATGGCGATGTACCTTGTGGGAGCACCCTACGTTGGGAAACTGTCTCATGTCATGAGTTCGTTTTTCCCATTACTAGCGATTTTCTTGGTGGCTCGAGCATAGTGGTTTTGTGTGTTTGTCGATTGCCTAAACAATGGTAAGTGTTTTGTTGCCAAGAAAATATGAGTCATGGTACTTTTGAATAGCTATTAGGATTATCAAAGCGATTAGGTATTTTTCAACCCAGAAAAAATAATGCAGCTAGATGTCCTCATTACCATCTCTCCATAATGGACAGACACGTAACTCTGAGTGGAGCTAGATGTCCTCATTACCATCTGTGGTTGCCACCTCAATAACATACTAACTGCCACCTACAATTTGAAAGATTGGTTTGTTTTATACAAACTCTTCGATCGATTACCCATTCAAATTATGTAAAATTTGTTGGCGGAAGAAGAGACAGATTGTGTAAATGGCTTCCTGAGTCTGCATTTTTCCTTGCTAATATTCATCCTGCTCACGATTGTGGGTGGTCTCAAAGGTTAGCAATGAGCACAAATTACAATTCTTGTTGTATTTCTAGTTATTTATATTGTTATGGATTATATTGAGCCATAGCTATTGTTGGCTATTATTAGTATTGGTTTAAGACTCTCATATCAATATGGATTTATATTTGATATTTGAATTTTTCCAGAAACTAATACAAAACAAAACGTAGGTAGCCATAAATCCATAAAATACATAAATTCATACAGACTAAACTAGTTGCCAAATTTATACATTATAAAGAACTAAATTTTTAAAGGTGTAAGAACTAGATAAATGAATTATATAGCTGCATTGCAGTGTAAATATACAAAATTTATTGATGCTCTATATTTTCTTAGATAAATAAAATAATAATTTTTTATACCTAAATATAGTGCAGATATGAGTATTTATGGTTTAATATACTATAGAATCAATAAGTTTTGTATACATGATGATTTGATTAACAGTTCAACTATTGTATAATGAGTGATGAAATGTGTAATTCAATAGCATCAAAGATATAGCATCAATAAATAAAATAGTTGCATTGTAGTTTGCATATTACCCTATCCAAATTATAGAGAAGAATAGATTGAGCATTTTGATATAATTTCAATAGGGTTATAGGTATAAATGCACTGTGTAGAAGTTTATCTATGTAGGTGCAAATGCACTGTGTAGGTGCAAAGTCAATCTAGATCATTCATCATTAGGTCATAGAAATGATGGTAGGCTTCGTTTCCTTAGAAGGAAACACATTTTAATGAGGGCATTGTATTAAGATTGCGACAAGACAGAGAGTTCAGGATGTTGAAATGAAGACAAAAAGTGAAGGGTGTTAGTGATGTATTGTAAACTCTATTGAAATTTATATAGACTAGTGCACATCTCTTCTTGTGTTTATTTTCTTCTCTGAGAAATTCTATTTTTTTATTGTATTTAGTTAGACCACGGGAATCAAGTAATTCCCTATAAATTATAGTGTACTAGGTAAACTTTTTAATGTAACCTATGATGTTCATGCAACATACCCTCTAGTAGAATATGGGTGACAAGAGATTGGAGCTTGTGATCTTGTGCCTACCATAGGAAGCTTTCACCAATTAAGTTAGGTTCCAAGCCTTGTCTTGTTTATATTTTTTGATCCCTTTCTACTATTTGTATATTTTTACTTTCTTCATTCCTTAATTTTTATGGGGGAATTATGTTGTATTCTCCATTTCATTCTTAAGTTGATAAATAAGATATTATGTTTATATTTAAGAATTTAGCTTTCCATCTACTCATTGTATTTTCTTGAGAGATTATTACATTGTTGACAAACTTATTTTCTTTATATCTTGCAATCTTTTCTTCAATGAGATGACAATTATTAAATATGTCAAAAAAAATAGCGTTTTTAATATATGGTTCCACATTTTTGTTAGGAAAATGGTGTCTCAACCTTGCAAATACATAATTTTCCATTTTATAGTAATTTTATATTTGAGCATGAATTAGTGAAAAATTTACCCACCTCCAAATTACTAAATAAGCATGTTGATAGTTTCTTGTGTTTTATATCCTATAAACTAGCTGCATGAGATGGAGGTTATGTGTAAGAGTCTTATAGATATTCAATTACCTTTGGATGTCTAGTTAGTGATACTTATATAAGAAACTTGTTGTGCAAGTATATTGTATTCTTTTGTTTCTTTCTAAATAATAAATTGGGTATCTTTGGAGTGTGCTATTTTTATTTTGAAAGGATTTTCCCCATGTAAATCATTGATTTTGGTATGGATGTCATTTATTATATCCTATAAATTAGGTGCATGAGATGGAGGTTATGTGAAAGAGTCTTATAGGTATTCAATTACCTTTGGATGTCTATTTAGTGATACTTTTGAAACCGAATAAAAAATTAACCAAACACTTGCTTAATACATTTTACCCTACACTAATCTAGCTCATAAATTCATCAAATCATGAATTTTGATAACAATAATGTCAATATCATTGAGAAGAATCGAATAGTAAAATAATAGCATAAGATTATAGTGTCATAAATTGTACACCCTTAATTGGGTGGTAATATTCCCTGCTTAGGTTCGCACCTGCCTTAGTGTGTTGTATTTTGTATTTTAAATTCCCTTTAAGCATTTAATTAATCTAAAATCCTCTTTTATCACTTCACAGATCATAAAAATGGGCCCTTAACTATACGTGCGCCCCTTTTTATTTTATCTTTTTAATTAATTAATTCATCAAAGCCCTAATAATGTCCTATTTCGACCTTCAAGGCTTGATTTCACATATCTAAATATATTGAATCATCGCATCGAGTTAGGGATCACCTTATAATCACGATACCTTTAATCCCTAAAAATTTAGAAAAAAGTTGGTCAGACTAATGTGGTTCACATTGATCCCGATTTTTTCCCCTCAAATTTCAGGATCATGTTTTGGAAATATTATAATGTTTAAAATCGACTTGGTGTGAAATTATATGATTTCTAGGTCGGCCTATGATCATAAAAAAAGTTAGGGTTTCATAGATATACCCTTTCCTTTCCTCATTTGAAGGATCCCACAACTCTAGCAATAGAAGGAGCCTCCTATGAAGTGAAAGTGCAAGTTTATGTGAATTATTCAATTAGAAAATCAAGCTTCTTATCAATTTTACATCAACCATTTTCATCATCAATTGAAGCTTTGAAGATATTGAAGAATAATAGGAGATCATTGACTGTTGATTGACTTGTACCTCTCCCATAGGGTTTGGTATGATTTCATGTTATTTTCATTTCTTTGTATGAGTTTCACAATACTTATTTTCAGATCTACATCATTTCTTTAGATCCACTTTTGTATTTGTGATTTGAAGCATTCTCATTTGCATCATGTTCATCTAGGGTTGTGTGCAAATATCATAGGATAGAACTCTTATTCTTACATTTGAGCACATTTAGGATCTTATACACATATAAGGTTCTTGCACACACATTTTCAATACATTATTGGCTATTGTGGAGGTGAAAATCACCAAAACAAGGGTTTTGACTAAGGTAAAACACTATATATCCACCCAAATCCCATTTTTCAAGTTGCAGGTGCAAGTACATGAATATAATGGATCCGAGAACTAACAATCTTTCGGAAAGACAAAACTAACAAGTGTAGTCCCAGATCCAAGAACATGCCCCAGAACACTAGGACCAAGGCGCTCAGCACCCTAGTCCTTGACATTTTTCTACAGTTTTTAGTAGTTCAACTTGCAAGGATCTTAATATATAGTTTTTAGGATTCCAGCTCAGTGCAGTATTAGGGACCAAGGCACCTAGCACCCTGGTCCTACTCAGTCAGGCTCAAATTTTGGTGACAGGTGCATGTCTAAGTTTAATTTCTTGTTCTATACTTTGTATTTCAGTGTCAGATCTGGATTTTTATGTATTTCAATTTACATCTGCACTTTTAGTCATCTCCCTAGCTTAATTTATAATATAGTTACATTTTACACATCTCATCTTCATAGAAGCAAAAAAATATAAACCCTAAAGATATTCCTTGACTCTCTCTTGAAAAAAGTAGTCAAAGTGAATCATCTCCTTAGGCTCTTTTGTATTCCAATGTGTGCATCAGAATGGGATTAGGTCTTAGTTTACCAGATTCCATTTCATCCTACACAAAGATCAATAATTTTGAAGTGTGACTAAATTAACTTGACCTAAATTGCAAGAACCTAGTCGCAAAGAGGAAAGCTTAAAGTATGGAATTCAAGTTGAATAAATATTTACAATTAAGTGTTTGGGTAGAAGGATATGACTCTTTAAGTTTGGTGAGATTATCACATATAAAAAGGGAGTTGAAGCCACTTAAACTATAGGAGTTGAGCCAAAGGCTTCTTAAGTTAGCAAGATTTGAAATTGTAGATGTAATCATACCATTTGGTTAATTGGGATAAAGGTGAAGACTAACAAGGCAAGAAAGTGTGTCCAGTGTAGGTGGGATTACCCTAGTTGACATGTTGTAGGATAGCTATACCAATTCAACAAGTTTAGAGAGATTGACCACAGAGAGAGGAATCTCAACTTCAATAGAGGTATCATATGGATCAAGGTACTTCTGTTGGAATCCAAGAACACTGAGAGGGAGGGGTGAATCAATTCTCTACCAATATGATTAATTTTAACCTTATTAAAACACACATTCACCAACTGGTATACCGGTACATATAAGATTGAAAGAAGTAAAGAAACCAATAAGGCAATCATACAAATGAATACCATAACACATAGATTTATACATGGAAAACCTCAAAGAGGAAAAACCACGGTGGGATTTGTGAGGCACAATATCAATCCATTGGCCATATGAAAAGATATTACAAAATATAGGGGCCTGCACTTGCAGGAAGGTTTACAGCCTAGATAACACTACTTAATCACAAAAGGAGCCTCACCGACTACATACAAATCTAGACTACAATCTAGAGAAATGATTGAACTACCAAGATAACATATTCTATGCTTGAATACAGTTCCAGATAAGCTCTATCTCTTCTGGTCTGAAACCCTAAACCCTTACTGGAATAACCCTTTACATAAATATCCTCACATACATGATCTCTCTCATATAGTTCACATTACATAACATTATCATATTCATCTCTCCATCTATTTAACCAAATGATCTAACCAATTGACCTATATACCCTTTACAAGTTATAATGCCTTATGTGGACTTACAAAGATAATTACAATATGAATAAACATGTCCGATCAATAACATATATATATAAATATCAAAATCAATTGTTGATGTCGGATCTCCCAAATGATATCGGCCTCCAATACAAATAACCTGATTCTAAACCATGTTGGCTTGCATTATCGGTAACCAAATATTTCCCTTCCAACTAGTGAAGATACATGTCGATGTTAGTGTCGGTGCTAGTGAAGTGTCTACCGGTAATCAACCAAACCAAAATGTGAAAGCCAAAACACATTGCCGTGTTTCCATCAATGATAACTTATTGAAACAAACTAATTGAGTGTCAATTACCGACAACTTCAAGGATGACACATTTCGTATAGCAGATGGAATCTCACCATCAATTCTAGTATCTAAGAGAATAAGATCCTTCAAGGATGACATATTCCCTATAGCATCTAGAATCTCACCTTCAATAGAAATATCACGCATATAAAGACTCTCCAAGGATGACACATTCCCTATAGATAATGGAATCTCCCCTTCATTTTTTAATATTTGAGAGAAGAAGACCCTTCAAAGATGACATATTCCCTATAGCAATTGGAATCTCACCTTCAATTTTTGTATTTGAGAGAAGAAGATCCTTCAAAGATGACATATTCCCTATAGCAGTTGGAATCTCACCTTCAATTTTTGTCACTAATAGTTCAAGATTTGCAAGAACGACAAATTCCCTATAGAAGTTGGAATCTTTCCTTCAATTCTTGTTTGTGAATCTTGTACATTTAAAAGAAAAAAATTATAGTCATGTATAAAGTAGAAACATCCTTTTGTTGAATTTGATTCAAGGATTGGCAAGAAAATTTTGAATTTGTTTTAATTTTGCTATTGTTTATGTCCATTCATAATGTAATAGAAAAAATTGTGTATTCATGTTTATGTTCATCCATAATGTAATTAAAAAAATTGTATATTCATGTCCTTTTCTTTTATGTTTTAGGTCTACTTTGATTAGGATGTCTTTCGTGTATTGATTAGTATATGCCTTAGCATACTTTGACATAGAATTTCAATAATTTTATGCTAATTTCATTCCATCTCCATGCATCTCAAAGGTATGAACATGATAAACAATCTCCACCATTGGCTGACATGAGTTTTCCCTAGTCCATTAAGATTTGATATTGTTGCATTCAATTTTAGGAATGTATACTTGCCAATCAACATTTTGGTAAATTAATGGTGTGATGCAAAATTTTGATGGAAAAAAATAACACAGTTAAAACCAAAGTAATCATATCTAATACTCACCATTCATTATCCTATTTTAGACCCACAAATGCATAAATGACATAGGCCACTTCAATGCATGCATATATGAACCAAACACTTTAAAAGTGGGTTGATAGTTTCATCCATTTTTAAACATTATGATTCAATTAGATTGCAATTTATTCCACATTACAAGCTATGTTAGTGTATTTAAGCACTAACCTTCATTTAAAATATCATCAAATAATCAAAATAATATTCACATGAATGCATAATATAAACATCATGGAACATCCTTGTAAGGGAATCATTAGCTTGCAACATCATTATAGGTATCATACATACTTTCTCAATGTCTTTAATCATAGTTCATCACCATTAATTTAGTCCACTTAATGGGTAAGCTAATGAGAACATGACCCTTGCTTACTAAGTTCCTAAATCGCACGCATATAAACACTAACCTACTTGATTCAAGTGCTACTGCATAGGATTATGCACTAGTGTTAATCATATCCAAAATAATACACATTTTGGCATGCAACTCGATGCACCATACTCCATGCACATTGTTCTAATAATCATGTCATACCAACACATGTAATTCCCTTTAACATTCATGCTCCCTATTTTATATCAAGAATCCTACATCATCATCAAATATAGCTTCTTGATTCATGCACCATTCTTGTAACACTCAGACTTCATGGGCCACAACTCATAAGAAACATCTTGAATCTTGAATAACTTTTTATATTATGTGTCACTTGTGAAATGTTAACAATCATACCACAAAACATTATGGATAATTCTATTTGAGTTTCATGCTACATTTTTAATTATTCCTATTAATTAACACATGGCATATTTTATATTTTAATACATATTATCACACAACATTTTAAAATACCACTCATCACTCCAACATAAATTTTGGAGCCATTAATTTATATTAGTTATCTATTTTCATATTGCAAAACTAGAATTCTAAGCATCAAAAGATGAAATGTTACACCTTGAAGCCCAATGGTTTCAACTTCCATAGTGAGATATGTCTTCATGAACATGTACATAATAAATATAAAAATGTACATCTATAACATAAGCAAAGAATAGTAAGCATATATTTAGACATAAGGAAAATACAAAGGAAGGGGGGAAATACAAAAAATTATCTTCCTTGAGAGTATACTATATACACAACATGTAGATTAATAAAATAATTTATTCCTTTTTTTTAATATTCTCGTCAATTCAAACCTTTCTTTCTATATTGCTTCCACATTCATATGTGGCATATACATCCTTATTTAGAGTTTTATCACTTGGAGCACTTAGGATCTAGATCATTCTAGTATTAGAATGATTCATCTTACATCCTAGAATGTTGCAATGGTTTTAAGGATTATGATAGTTTGGTAGATATTTGTGTTATCATTATAACGTATAAGCAATTGCCTTTTTCTTTTTCTTCTATGAGAAATGTCATTTTCTTTTAATTCCTTTATCTTGTTTATATTTTTTTAGGTTGTAGGAATTGGGTAGCCACCTATCAAGAATTCAAGGTGAAATTGAAACTCCATTTAGTGATTCAAGTGTTCTCAAAATTATCCATTTCTTAGATTTGTTTTTGATTTGGGACAAACATCCAACTCTTTATAAATTTTCCCTTAGCCAATTCCACTCAAAATTGAGAACTGCAAATCTATGTGCCTCCTTTCAACATATGTTAAATTGTGAAAAATAAATAAACATTCTTATTGATAATTTCAGTAAGAACTAGAAATCATCGTCAGACACAAGGGTTCTTAGAACTAGCAAAACCTCTGATTTGTTCCTAATAAAATCTAAACATTTAGTTAGCTATAACTTTTGTATTTTTCTCTCTTTTCCATTGAATTCTAGTAGTAGATAATCATTTGAGACTTCTAATGGATGGAGTCAAAGTTTTAGTAAAAATACGCGAAATTCTTAGAGATTAGATCACCCACTCCTACAAGTTAAAACAATTAAAAACAAACAAACAACATAAAATCCTAACCAACATTGAAACGAGAAATATTTCAAAAAGATAATTTTCTTTATGCTGATAGAATTTTTTTCTATTGTGTTAATGCCATTTATTAAAACTAACTATTGAAACTAAATTATGACCTATGCAAAATTATGCATTTTTTTAATAGCTTGGTAGGGTTATATTTTTAAAGCAATATAAATATTTTAATTTTCAAGGAAATTATATTATGACATATTATTTTAGCCATAGTAGTACTTATATTGGATGAGAAATAAAAAATTTAATGCTTGGTTCATATAGGAATTACATTTTTTTTTGTTTTGCACTAGAATTGTATTAGTACTACACATGTAAGGGCATCTCTAATGCTTCTAACTTATATGGATAACACTTAAAATCTTACATTGTATTTTCTTAAATAATTTGGTATGTTTTACTTTATAGGAAAGTTAAGTGTTTTTTTTTAACTTTTTCCCAAGGATGTCAAAGTTTTCATTTCATTAAATCAATATTATTTTCTGAATAGGTTTGGTAGGGTTTGTTCCTAGATCTATTTGAGTCAAGGTATTATTAATAATGAATTAATTATAAGATTTTCAATTCTTGACCCTCAAAACTTCACCTGAAAATTTTATATTTCATTTTTCTTAAATGTTTTGGAAGGATTTGTCCTTAGAGGAAGTTGAGTATTCCTGATTCTTAAGCTAAATGCATTTTAGTCAAATTAGTATTAATAATGGATGAATGATAAAAGTTTCAATGCTTGACCCTTCTAAATACCACCTAGTACTGATGTGAAAGGAATTATCTAATGCTTTCACCAATGTAAACATAACCTAAAATTTTGTGTTTCATTTTTCTTAAATGGTTTGGTAGATTTTGTCTTTAGAGGAAAGTTGAATATTATTGATATTTAAAGGAACTTAATGTTTAAATGTGCTTGAATCAAAATTTTAACAATAGTAGGTGGGTACTGAAAATTCCAATATCTTACCCTACCAAATATCAAGGAAATATAATAAATATTAAATAAAATGTTCATATTCAAAAAATGAATTATTGGTAGTCACTACTGCTAAAATATAAATCAATACACTTGACTAGAAAATTATACAGCCAAATTTTATAGTATTGTATTTAAAATAGTTTGATAAATTTTATCTTTAGAAAATTAAATTTTATTAATCTTAAGAAATACACTATCATTAATTGTATTTAAATTAAAGTAACAAAAAATTCCAATTCTTTATCTATCTAAATTTCATCTAAATTTTTACACAAAAATAGTACTAGTATTAGATGGACGAGGAAAGATTCAATACTTATATAATGTAAACATCGCCTAAATTATTGGTAGTTTTTGTCTTTAGAAAAGAGTCACGTGCTCTTAATTTTGAAAGTCTACTATTGAATGTAACAGATGAATAAGTGAATGCAAACGACGCGTAGGTGAATTGTGTCATACGGCAACGAGAAAAAAATCATTACCAACTACCAGAGAAAAAAATCATTACCAACTAACAGAGAAAAAATCATGTAAATTCCGCTATGACTTGAATTTTCTGCTCCAATGTCATACGACAATGAATTTTCTGCTCCAATGTCATACGGCAAGGGACCTCTGTGCTATAGATCTGAATTTTCTAATATTTATATGTATATTTTCTAATAAACGAAAAAACAAAGAAGTAATCAATTAAATTGTATTTATTATATAATTAAATTATTTTCTAATATTTATATGTGCATATCCTATTTAATTTGTCTGCAAGTATATCTTATTTAATATTTTGGAATAGGATATGGATATTCCTTAGAGTATAAAGGATAAATGAATTTCACCAAATTTCACCAAATGTCATAGTAAATGTTTAATTTTCTACCACTATCACATCATCATCTCATCTGCAACATAGTTTGACACCTACATCCATGATTTAGACTAATGTGTTCATTCATAACTATAGTATACCTTATCATAGCTATCTATTATATGTCCACATCAACAAATACACATGCATAATGCAATTTTTCCAAATACATCAAGAGTCTCATATCACTCTAAATATGCATACATATCTTTTATTTTACTATCATACATATATTTTTCATCCTTTGGCCATACCATAACCATATATTTTCCTCATAGATTACGCACCCCTCATCTACATTCACATCATAGCATCCTCTTTTAACATATCATCTTCGTATATATCCATATCTTAGATCACTCACTTTACCTTTCACATCCACATAATATCATTCCTAGTAAATAATATAGACTTATACCATAGGTGCTCATCCATGATCAAATATTCCACTTTATGGTATTCATATTCTCGATTAGGTTATCACCTAAACCTATAATGTACCTTAATCTACATCCATATCATAATATCCATTGTCACTTACATTATAACATGCATCCATTGCCATATGTTTCAACCATCATCTATATCCATCATATACCATTACCCTATCTAATTCATAGGTGTCTACTTTCACATGCATCCATAACCTAATTCAAACAATCAAAGCCATCCACATCATAAACATCCATTTTAATTTTCTAAACACCCATTATCCAACATCTTCGACCATCATTCACATAAACCTTTCTTTTCACCTCCATATCATACCACCACTTTGTCAAAACCATACCATCAAGTACATTAATATTCATATTCATATATAATCCTTCCTAGACAATCATACCTTACATTTGACCATCACTTACCTCCATTTTATAACCCATCCATTTTAATTAAATTAGAACATACATCCATCACCATAGGTTTCAATAATTACCTATATTCATAATATACTAGTATTCTGATTTAGTTCTAGGTTTCCATCTTCACATAGATTCATTTGACATATGTTAGATTACTATCCCCATCCACATCATAAACATCCATTATCATTTAATATATGTCCATTATTTTAAATCTTTGACAATCATTTATTTACAATTTACTTTTCACATCCATATTATCACATAATTTTACATCCATAGTCATATATCATCCTTCATAGACATTAATATCTTAGATTAGACAAAAACCGATATCCCTATCATACCAACATTTACATCTACACCTTATCTCCATTATAATATCCATTGTCATTTATATTAGCATATGCATTTATTATTGTAGGAATCAACCTTCATACACCCCTCTTTTGTCCACAACCGAGGTTGGAATCTACATAGACAATCACATTTTGTATATACATTCATACAATACCATACCATTATTTGCATTACAATTTTATCACCCAAGTTTTGTCATCTGATAATGCTATCATATTATCATATACATTCATAATTATAAACTTAGACTATCATCGACAGTCACATCCAACTATCATCCTAGGTTTATAACACCATCCTACATCTATAGCATAACATATCATATCATATTGTATCTAGTATCATACTACACAAAACATTCTTCCTACATCAACATAGCTCAGCCATTCATAAATGTACATAAAACATCCTTATCCATATCATCCCAAGTATCATCCATTTCAATCTTGTTGGGAAAATGGTGCCCCAACATTCCAATTACATAAGGTTATTATTTCTAGAGTGATTTTTAAAATATGTCCAAAAATTTCCTCTCCAATTTGAATGCCTTAAAGAAAATTTTTGGGACCAAGACTGGTTGTAACCAATGTAGTGAGTTATGTATTGATAGATAACTTCATGAACTTTTTGATAGTTCGAATAGTTCATCAATCAAAAATTTTGATCAAAACTTAAATGTCATTTGAAATTTGGATCTCTTAAAATAGGAGATGCAAAAACTTGTTGGATACATAAAGGAGTTGTATGGGGGAGTCACACATGTTAGTAGACATTTTTGTAGATCATAGAGAATCTTGGATTGGAGATAATTTGGGTACCATTTTTTGGGTTATTTTCAACTTATATTATATATTGTTGATTTATGGTTTCATGGGTAAAAGCACAAACCCGTGTCACACTTTTATAAAGGAGGTGGCCAACACAACTAAAAACTTCGATCACAGAAAAGTGGAATTTCTAATTTGAATTTCAAAATGACATAAACTAATGAAATGTAGAAATATTCATGAAATTTATGCCTGTGATGTTTTAAATATTAAAAAAAATGATTTTTTTATATATTTAAAAGCAGATTTTATATTGCTAAAAATTGTTGAAAATTAGGGGGTCTAGTCGGCGTCACCAAAAAGAATGAAAACACACTTATTTTGGGGGGATTTAAATTCCCCAAATAAATGACATGCATATCCAGTGTAGAAAAAAAGAAAAATTAAATTTTGATGTATTTTTTCCTCGTAATAACAATTTAAAGTCCAAAAATAGCTGAATTTGATAGTTTCCATTTGGTGTCACTTTTTGTCTATTAAGTTCATCATTAGCAAAAAACAAATTATACCCTTTTGGAAAATATTTTATCCTCTAGTGAAAAATATATTTTGTACAATATTTTAATATGATTTAATATTTTATTTAATTTCAAATTAGCCTCTTCTCAAATTTAAGGGAAGCGAGCGCCTTCAAAGGCATCCTTAATTCCTATATGCTAGCCTCGGGTCAAGAGGTGAATCTGGCCAAGTCTATAGTTTTTATGTTCAACATAGACCCCTCCTTAGGGAAAGTGATCAGCAATGTCCTGGAGATTAGTGAAGGAACTCTTCCTAGCAAATACCTATGGATTCCCCTTGACAAGGGTAGAAGACCCTCAAAATTATGGGACAACTTGGTGGATAAAATCAAGTCTAGGATTAACATTTGGAAAGGAAAATGTCTCTCATCTGCAAGTAGAGCAACCTTGGTTAGATCGGTCTTATTAGCTATGCCCATTTACCAGCTCTCCTGTCAACATTTATCTTCTTCTAAACTTGCAGAGCTCAACAAGCATCTTAGGACTTTCTTTTGGCAAGGTGCTAATGATAATCGTAAAATATCACTCATATCCTGGGAAAAGATATGCAAACCTAAAGAAGAAGGAGGAAATGGCATTAAAAACCTTCGTGATCAGGGCAAAGCCTTGGGTGCCAAGTTGGTCTGGAGGATGTTCAGAACCCCCCACCTCAAATGGGCTTGCTTGCTACACCACAAATACCTTAATTGAGGGAATCCTATCCAAATATTAAGAGAAACCAACCCTCCTAGAGGGTCCTGCCTATCGAATTTTATGTTAGACTGCAGGAGGATTATCTCTGACAGACTTACTTAGAACCTGGGGTCCAGGGATAAAGCTCTTTTCTGGTCAGATTCTTGGGATGGATATAAGTCTATTGATAATATCCATGACTTTGGTGCTACTCGTATCCTTCTTGAATCTCATAGAGGACCCTTGTTAAAAAACTATATCTCCCCTTTAGAGGATGGGGCTGGTTGGCAGTGGATCGAGAAGGAAGATGAGGATATCCCGGTAAGGGATAAACAAAAACTAATTGCAATTCTTAAATCAAGGAACATTGCCTTAGGTCAAAATGAGGACAAGCTTGTCTGGGATGGCTCTGTAAGTGGAGAATACAACTCTGAGTATGGGTACTCTCAAATCGCCAAATTGTTTATTAGTCCTATGACTAAGATTCCCTTAATACTCTGCTGGGACAAACATTGTCTGCCTAAGGTAGGTATCTTCTCCTGGCTTGCGGTTTAGAACAAGCTCCTAACTGTAGACAAATTCATAAGAATGGGGTATGAGGGCCCTAGTAGATGTCCTCTTTAAGAGGCAGATGAGGAAGACACCAATCATATCCTCCTTAACTATCCCTATGCTCACAAATGTTGGATCTAGTTCACCAACAAACTTGATTGGTCTGCAACCTTCCCCCACACAATCTTTGGAATGATCAAGGCATGGCCTCTCCTCAGGCGTGGCTATCTCTTTGAAGGTTTATGGATAGCTCTTTCTTCTACCATAATGTGGGACCTATGGAAGGAGAGAAATAGATGTCTCTTTAAGAATGAAAAACTAGAATCATTAACAGGATAGAGTCAGCTATCACTGAGTTAATGAACAACTATCTATCATCAGGTTCTTTAAAGAATGCCTATATCACTTATTGGGATGAAAAGATGAAAAAAATTTGGGAAGGCTTATACTTTCCTCCCTTTGTAGGAGATGGTCCTATTGCAAGTCTTCGATCAAGGGATGCATGTAGATGGCAGCCATCAGGTGAAGGTTGGGTGAACCTAAACTTTGATGGGGCATCTTGTGGCAATCCTGGGCAAACAGGGATAGGATGTGTTGTTCATAATTAGGAAGGAAAAGAAATAGCAACCCTAGCCTCTCCAGTTGGCATCAATACCAACAATTGGGCAGAACTTATGGCCTTGGTGGAGGGTCAGCATCTATGTAAGAAAGTAGGAGTTAAGAACTTGGATATTGAAGGAGATTCGACTATCATTGTCAATGCTCTGAGGAAAGGCAGTATGCCTTATTGGAGACTAAACACTTTGCTATCAAAAGCTCTTGACTTATACAGAGATTTTGATAGGTTCACAGTCAATCATACTTATAGGGAAGGCAATAAAAGAGCGGATGAGTTGGCCAACATGGGAGCTGACAGCATCAATCTCCTGTCTATGCCACCTTAAGACAACCCCCTCTTTTGTTTCCGTGCCCTAAGTGTTCGTTAGCATGTTTCTCCTTTCATCCCCTTATGTTTCTCTTGCCTAGTCTCTATTTTAACCCCCTTATTTAGACCTCTCCCTGCCCCCTGCATATTCATATAAATACTTAGACAATCATTCAGTTTAAATATGCCCATATATCTATTCTCCCAGAGTTTAACCCAGGCAGTTAGGCTATAGTATTATAGACTACTATGGCTCGCAGTTAAAATTGCAATACTATAGTTGTTATTGATGGTTTTTGATATTGTATTCCTTGAATTTGTCAATCAGAAGTAGAATGGATACTTATTTCTTATTTTTAATTATGAATTTGAATTTAAATCAAGTGTTGGTTTGGGTTTAAATTGCGAGGTCTCTAGTTTTTTGAGTGTTAGAATTTTATGTTAGCAAGGTGGAGAGTGATAATGAAATTGCTTTGGTCTCAAGGTCTTGAATTGGTTTGATGCCATGCATTTTAGCCGCGAGAGTTAGTGAGTAAGTACTAAGTCATTAATGGTCTGTGTGCCACTGCTCGCACCTATTTATGATGGTAATTAACATAAGACATCGATAAACAGTTTTCAAATTTTTTATCGCTAGCTTGCAGGTCCTTTATCATCAAGTCAATTTAAGTCGCGAGCTTGCGAGTACTGGGAGATTCTAGTTGTCGCTACCTCACAAGATGTTTTGCACTTGACCATTTTATGTTGTGAGGTTGCAAGTGGGTGTGATTTTAAGTTGTTGCATGGTCGTGAGGTGTTCGTGGTTATGTCATTTTAATTTGTGATCATGTGATGAAGTTGGTATGAAGTTGTCGAATGGTGCAAAGACATGGCTGAAATTGGTCACGGTCTCCAAATTAGTCAACTTCAATCAATCGTTGCCTCAATTACCGAGAATAGGCCTAATCCATTCAAAAATGGGATGTCAGGGAGGTCATGGTGGGCAGGTTTTAGATGAAGGCACCCTAATCTGACGACGAGAACAGTAGAAGGAGTGGACTCTGATAGGGGTATTATTCTTCGACCTTGTATTTTTGCCTCTTTATATGACAACTTGGATGTAATGTACAACCTCAATCACTATGGTAGCAGTTAGATTTGGAATTGTGATAAGACTGATGTGCAAGCTAGGAGGAATTGTGTAATGAGAGTGATAGCCAAATTGGGCCAGAGGTGTGTACCACACCTAATTTCCAAGAGTAGAGAGTGGATTACTATTTTGGCATGTGTTAGTGCATGTGGTTTCAACATTCCTAGATTTTATTTGTTCAAATCTAAGAGGCATATCCAAAACTACATTGAAAACCGTAAGATAGGAGCATGCATGGCAGTCCAAGAACATGCATGGATGACAAAGGAGAGTGTTAATGAATTCGCTTTGGTCGCGAGGTCTCGAATTGGTTTGATGCCATGCATTTTAGCCGCAAGAGTTAGCAAGTGAGTACTAAGTCATTAATGGTTTGTGTGCCACTGCTCGCACCTATTTATGACGATAATTAACATAAGACATCGATAAACAGTTTTCAGATTTTTTATCACTAGTTCACAGGTCCTTTATCATCAAGATGTTTTGCACTTGACCATTTTACATTGTGAGGTTGCGAGTGGTGGTGATTTTAAGTTGTCGCATGGTCGTGAGGTGTTCGTGGTTAAGTCATTTTAATTTGCGATCATGCGATGAAGTTGGCATCGCAGCTTAGTTGGTTTCATCGCTTGCTCGCAGGTTTTGAAGTTGTTTAGCATTTTAAGTTGCGATCTGGTGATAGGTAAGTTTTGGTGTGATTTTTTGGTCATCGCATGCTCACGAGTTAGGTCAAAGTGTTGCGAGCATGCGATGGCGGTTAAGTGCCTTGTGGTCACGGGACCGCAAGGGTTTAGGTCTAGTTAAGTTTTGAGTCTTGAATTGTTGGTTTGGGTCTAAATCATGAGCTCTCTATTTTTTTGAGTGTTAGCTTTTTATTTTAGTGAGGTGTAGATTTTTAATGATATCACTTTGGTCGTGAGGTCTTGAATTGGTTTGATGCCATGCATTATAGCCGCGAGAGTTAGCGAGTAAGTACTAAGTCATTAATGGTCTGTGTGCCACTGCTCACGCCTGTTTATGACGATAATTAACTTAAGACATCGATAAACAGTTTATAGATTTTATGGTTATCACTAGCTCGTAGCTCCTTTATCACCAAGTCAGTTTAAGTCGCGAGCTTGCGAGTACTAGGAGATTCTAGTTGTCGCTACCTCACAAGATGTTCTACATTTGACAATTTTATGCTGCGAGGTTGCGACTGGGTGTGATTTTATGTTGTTGCATGGTCGTGAGGTGTTCGTGGATAAGTCATTTTAAGTTGCGATCATGTGATGTAGTTGGTATCATAGCTTAGTTGGTTTCATCGCTTGCTCATAGGTTTTGAAGTTGTTTAGCATTTTAAGTTGCGATCTGGTGACTGGTTAGTTTTGGTTTTATTTTGTGGTCATCGCATGCTCGCGGGGTCAAAAAGTGTTGCAAGCATGCGATGGCAATTAAGTGCCTTGTTGACCGAGGATCGCAAGGGTTTAGGTCAAGTTAAGTTTCAAGTTGCGAGCTTGCGATGTAATAAGTTTTTGTCATCGCATGCTCGTGGGTTAAGTCAAAAAGTGTTGCAAGCATGCGATGGTGGTTAAGTGCCTTGTTGTCGCGGGACCGCAAGGGTTTAAGTCTAGTTAAGTTTCGAGTCTTGAATTGTTGGTTTGGGTTTAAATTGCGAGGTCTCTATTTTTTTGAGTGTTAGCTTTTTATGTTAGCGAGGTGGAGATTGTTAATAAAATCGCTTTGGTCGCGAGTTCTCGAATTGGTTTGATGCCATGCATTATAGCCGCGAGAGTTAGTGAGTAAGTACTAAGTCATTAATGGTATGTGTGCCACTGCTTGCGCCTGTTTATGATGGCAATTAACTTAAGACATTGATAAAGAATTTATAGATTTTGTGGTTATCGCTAGCTCACGGGTCCTTTATCACCAAGTCAGTTTAAGTCGCGAGCTTGCGAGTACTGGGGGATTCTAGTTGTCGCTACCTCGCAAGATGTTCTGCACTTGACCATTTTATGTTGCGAGGTTGTGACTGGGTGTGATTTTATGTTGTCGCACGGTCGTGAGGTGTTCATGGTTAAGTCATTTTAATTTGCAATCATGCGATGTACTTGGTATCACAGCTTAGTTGGTTTCATCGCTTGCTCATAGGTTTTGAAGTTATTTAGAAATTTAAGTTGCGATCTGGTGACTAGTAAGTTTTGGTTTGATTTTGTGGTCATTGCATGCTCGCGGGGTCAAAAAGTGTTGCGAGCATGCGATGGCAGTTAAGTGCCTTATTGTCATAGGATCGCAAGGGTTTAAGTCAACTTAAGTTTCAAGTTGCAAGCTTGCAATGAAATAAGTTATTTTGTTAGATTTGTAGTGGTTGCCAGCTCGCAGGTATAGAAAGAATATTACAAATGTTGTTGCGAGGTTGCGACTAAAGGGCTTGATGAAGATCAACGGCTGTCGCTCACTCGTGAGATTCTTTGAGGATTCGTAAAAGGGGTTGCGAGCTTGCGATTAAGAGGATTTGGTAGCATTGTCACTAACTCGCTGGTTCCTTTCCTAAGTGTTATAATCGATTAAGAGTGAGCGATTAAAATTGGAGACTGACACGTGGACTTGTTTGTCAGGTTCTGTAAAAGTTTTGAATGACAATCGCCAACCAAATGCCATAGTAGCTAGTTCATGCAAGTGTGGCAATTAATTAGACTTGAGAGTAGTGTCGATGCCCAAATACCATATATTGCATGATCAAGCTGAGATTTTGACATTTGTACAATTGCATTTAATTGAATTAATGTCACTCTAGCTAGTTCATGCAAGTATGGTAGTTAATGAGACTTGAGAGAAGTGACAGCTCCCTAATACCATTTTATGTTGCGAGGTTGCGACTAGGTGTGATTTTATGTTATCACAAGGTCGTGAGGTGTTCGCGGTTAAGTCATTTTAATTTGTGATCATGCGATGTGGTTAAGTCACTTGCTTGTAGGTTTTGTAGTTGTTTAGCATTTTAAGTT
This sequence comes from Cryptomeria japonica, assembly GCF_030272615.1. Lineage (NCBI taxonomy): Eukaryota > Viridiplantae > Streptophyta > Pinopsida > Cupressales > Cupressaceae > Cryptomeria > Cryptomeria japonica. The sequence goes on from NC_081412.1 coordinate 632,987,052, forward strand.
GCGATCTGGCGACAGGAAAGTTTTGGTCTAATTTTGTGGTCATCGCATGCTCGCCGGTTCGTAAGTCTTAGTCAAAAAGTGTTGCGAGCATGTGACGGCAGTTAAGTGTCTTGTTGTCACGGGATCGCAAGGATTTATATTTACGTATAACTTCATATACATTTATATATTAGGATTATATTCAGACACACATCTATATAACTATTTTCATAAACAGTTTCCTATTCTCCTATTTTCCTACCTGTTCTCTCAGTTTTAATCAGACTTAGATGCATATGTCAAATATTCCTCCTCCTTCCCAGTAATCTCCAACATTTTTAGATTGAGGGATGACCTGATAAAATTTTGTCTCACTTAAAACTTTCCCATGACACTCAATTAGGGCCTGGAAGGCTCTCAAATCAAATTCTTTAAGGTGGTAGCTCCTCGCGATCTCTTTGCAGGAATATTTATGGAATTTGCTTCATCATTGTTTATTGAGTTTATGATCCTCGATGGGTAATCACTCCTCGCTTATGTTTCTGGAGTTTTTTTTTTAGACTAATAATTTGAGCTGTGTATCCTAACAGGGTTACCATCTAGGCAGGTATGATATATTGTATAAGTTCCTATTCGGTTTTCCTTTTCCTAACATTTTGGTGTGAGATTTTCTCAAGATTTTGTGAAGCATAGGGAGCAAAGCTTGCTTAATCCTATGTTTCAGGAATAGCAAGAATTGTCACCCACAGGGTTCACCCCAAGAGATGGGCAATCTGCAACTCAACTTTACACAGAGGATTTCTACATTCAATCTTCATTATTTTGGACAAGATCCCACTATGATCTTGTATTTCCATTTTGTAACTCATTCTAAAAAATTTCTGATCCATGAGGGATCTGGGCTAGGCCAGAGGTTTTCTTCCCTCCATTCTTTCCTACCAGTGCCCACACTGAATGGAGATGTTAATGTAAATCTAACTATTTTTCAATTAATAAAATTCTTTGGCCTCGGCCTTTTATCAATAAAAAAAAAAGTAAAAAATCATAACAAGTATTTTATCCTTATTCAAACCATTAAATTCACTTTAGGGGTTTGACTAATAAGAATAATCCCTCTATAATAAACTCTCACTATTCTCTATAGACACTACAATTTTAGATATCAAAGGTGAAGATAATGTTATAGGTCATAGGGGTGTATGTTGTTGACATGGATTTAGGTAAAAACCTTACTTGTGGGAATCAATTTTGTAAGTACTAATTAGATTGGGACACAAAAGATGTCATCTTGTAGTTTATTAGAGTCCTATTGTTACACATTTTTTACACTCCAATTCAAACGTTTTTTCTAATAATGTGCAGATGGATACAATATTTATGATGTAACATTCTTATAATGGTTATTGTATATTCAACATTAGGAGGTAGAGGCCTTGGTATTTTAGTAATATTTTTGAAACAATGGGATTTGAGACCTCTAAGATAAAAAGATCTCAAGGTCCTTTTGTAACATTGGAACATAAATAGGCCTTATCATTGTCCTAAACAAGAGAGCTAGGTGTTGAGATTATGTTCTTTAATTGAAAAAGAATGTGATAGTGATGTGTGTGTATGTAATCTAGACTAAAAATGACAAAATGATTAAATTTAATTGTATAAAATAGATATAGGATGAAAAGCATGAACAACAAGATATATATGAGATGAGAATACATAGAGGAACTATGATCCAAAGTTTGAAGCTAACTATACAAGATATAAGCTCTAGGTGCCCTAGTCTGAAAGTGATGAAGGTTGTGGAAGATGACTAAAAATGCAATTAGGAGGCTCTACACATCTATCTCTCAAAAAATTGGGTCATTATAGACAAACAAGGGTGTTAGGAACCCTAGTATTCCATCTATTCAACATCCATCATAGTCTATCACTATTTACTGTGCTCTTCTATAGCTCTCTCACTATTAGATTTGAACCTACACATACATAAAAGGGGAAAATGGTTGTGTTGTATAAGGGCTTGCCTAAGTCAAACCCTATGTTGGTGTTCCCACCTCCACAACAACTATGATGAGTGATAGAGTGCATTCCCTTGCAAAGATAGAGGCTAAATCAATGGTGAAATGTTGAAATGGCATGATTCCCTTTAGTAATGTGATTCTCTTTTGGAAGTCTTGCAAATAATAGTGCAATAAAATAATGAAAATAAATGACAAATATGAATCCATACTTGAATATATAATTCTTGTAGTCTACTTCTTTATATGTTGGTAGCTCTAGATTTGATTAGATTGTAATGTGATTGCTAGATAGTCTTATCTACCTTAGGGCCTTATGAATGATTGAAGATGTCCTTTATATAGGGATTACAAGGTTATTTCAAATGTAGACTATAAAATAATGATCAAATGCAAATAATTCTTAACCAAATCACTAATAATGAAGGTGGACACTTGCAATAATCAAATTTGGGCTTCTTTTAGAGGGACTAGAGCACTAAAGAATAGGTCCACTTAAAAAGGAACCTTCAAAAGGGGAAACTTAAAATGTCAAGATCCTAAACATAGAACCTAGTCTCCGATTTTATATTTGATGATGATTAAGTTATAGGCTTATCAGTAAAATTATAGGGTAGGATAGAGAAAAATGGTCTTAAAATTATCTAAGAGAAACCTCACTAAAGTAGGTACTAGATAAACTTTAAATTTGTTAAGGTAAACAATTTATGATGCAATATTTAGCCCCTACTTTAGTGAAAATATTATCTTATGCTCATACTCATAGTAAAGAAATATAGCAGTTGAGAGCAAGGCACTCTAGGGATAGGATAACACTAAGTTGAGGGATTTGCAAGCTCCAGAGCCTAGGATCCTATTAACCTACACAAGAATACTCAAAGAAGGATACACTTACTAAGGATACTAAAGGAACACAAAGCATAAAATAGTCATAATTTTTTTTTGCAAAAACACAAAGAAAATAAAACAAAAGAAAAGAGCACAAGAAAGGATATTAGTAATAAGACAAACAAAGGTTCCAATTCAAGTAGGTGAAGAGACCTCAATAAAAAGTTTGTCTCAAATAAATATAAGTATCATTCCCAAAATGCTATTGTAAAGACACGTGGACTTTTAGAAAGAGAAAAAAGCATACACCACTAAGACAATATTCCATGGTTTGCAAATCAACAAGTGTGTTGTATTGGGGGTCCACAGACATTCCAAGCTACATGAATTTACCTAGCTAATAAGTTGTGTTATGTTTGGTGATTCATATAAGGACAAGTGCAAGAAGATGAGCGCAATTTTGGGGAAGTTTGTGCATTGGGAAAAATACCACTAGAAATGGGTACCTATTATGCTTCAAAGCTTGAGACTAAAATTCAATAATGATTGCCCATTTTTTAAATAGTGGGTAACCATTATTTAAAAGATAAGTAATGTTATCTTAAATATTTTATTTTTTTAAAAAGGTACCCATTATTTTTAAGTATTTTTTTTTCATTCCTACAAACTCATTTTCACACCTTAAATAATGAGTACCCATTACATTTAAATAATGGGTACCTGTTATTTAAAGTTTAAAATTCCAACCTGCCCTTTGCATTAGGTTTCAGCTTGAGAAATAGGCATGGTGAGCCCATTGCTTAGCCTTGGACTGATAAGTACAAGGACATGTCGATAACAAAGGAAAATACTGACTTTCAACATATATCTATAACCTTCTTTGACATAAGTGTTTGACGAAATTAAAACCCATTATAGATTATGGTGTGTAAATGTCAAATATGTAATTTTTTTTGGATTAGTTTTTTTTTTTTCTATTTTTCAATTATTATTTTTGTGAATATCATCCATAAACTTGAAAATCATATTTTTAATTTATTTAATAAATTTTTTATTCTTAAATTTTTTTGAAAAATATTATATGACATCAATCTACATAGAATTATTTTCAAACTACAAAAAAATCCAAAAAATGATAAGTTTAGGTCTAATTATGGTAGTCATACACGAGAGGTTTTTAAACTAGCGATTAGGGATAATAAAAAATTCATTAAAAAATAAAACATTTAGAAAAAAATTACCAAAAAAACCTCTTGAAACATACATTTTTAAATAGTAGTTTTTAGAAATGCTTTCTAAAAATTAATTTATATCATTTGGGTATGAAAATAAATTACAGGTTTGAAAACTAGATTTGGAGTAATACATTTCATATTTCTTAACCTTTTCAAGATTCAATCTTTAAGTATTTCAATTTTTTAGATCAATTGTGAGAAATTTTAAAAATCAAGAAAAAGAACTTGCACTTTAGGAACTTTATGTGGACGCAACTTCTTCCAAGAACATGTATACGATATGGATTCCACCAGCCAATAAGCTGTGTTATGTTGGGTGATCCATTTATTGCTATGTTAAACAATCAAAACTAGCAAGCCACACTATATTAGGTGACCAATTCCTTAATAAAAATAAACAAGATCAAAAAACAAACTAGCAAGACACACGCTACTATATAATAAATTCTTTATGGAGTGTAAACAACAATACAGATCAAAATAGCAAGCCATGTCATAATAGATGATCATGATGAGTCATATGAAATGGATGTCATTGGCTAGAAATTTATGTTATGTTGGTTGAATCATATACCATCAAAACCTTAGGGAATGTAAAAATGGATCACACTAATAACCCACATGATACTAGATGATCAAGATAAGCCATATACCACAAAAACTATAAGAGATATATTTGATGATCGCACCTTAGGGGGTGTTATGCAACACAATACCATAAATTATGGGGCACACCAAAGAAAATAATACACAAAAAGGAGGCCATATACCCCCCTTTATATGTTAGCATATTTTTATACTAATACCTTAAGGATAAGAGTGAGATCCATATCAAGAAAACACACCTTTAGCATGAAGAAGAGATCCACAATAATGATGCATGTGTCCAAGTGAGTAACATATCCCTATAAAGGATGTACACACATCTAAGAAAGGAAGGCATCATCACAAATGATAGATACACATTCAAATAAGGGTAAAGGGATCCTTATCAAGGATATGCAGTTTGACACAAAGAGAATGGATCCTCATTAGGGATACATACCTTCCAAAAAGGCAAAGATGGGGTATTTATTGTCTGAGAATACCCACCTTCTTAAAAAAAAAATAGGAATCCTTTCTAGAAAACTAGTTCAAACTGAATCTAGCAGCTTCCTAGTTCTATAATGTAATAATAAAATATACCATATAATGTGTAAAACTGGTTTGAGTCATAGGTGCAACTAAGGAATCATAAACTCAAAGATCTATTTATTACAATGTAGGAAGCATAGAAGTGAGAACTAAAGTGTATAGAAATGGGAAGATTAATAGATTAGTATATATTGTGCAACTTTTAAGAATGAAATAGGTATTAAATTTATATAATCTAAAATGAATGCATAAACATGAGAATGAATTATAAATTCTAGAGAATCCCTTAATTACATAATATATCCTAGCATCACATTTAGTACATCATCGTATAATTTATATATAGATTAAACTTATTGTATGGACATTTTCTTATTTCTAACGAGAGAAACTATATGTGGTGAATGCAAGGGAGTTGAATATTTTTATGGATTTTAAAAATTTTAATTAACTTTGTATTTTAGTCTTCACATTGAAAATTTATATTTTCCTCGAAAAAAATTGATCAAATTATATTACATAACACATTCTCATATCTTGACATAGGTAAACAAAAAGATAAAAAATATTTAGGAATATTTATCGAGTGCTTTTAATGAAAAGTGATTAACAAGAATAATATACTTTTACTAAAGAAAACTTTTAAAAATATATGAATTTCTTTTAAATCATAAGAAATGTTGTTCCTAAATTACACGATTTTAATGTAATATTTTATAAGAAATTTTGAAAAATAATTATAATTTTAGCTAGCTATTTTTTTATATGTACTTTAATTAATGTACAAAATCAAAATAACATTTTAATAAAATTATTATCTTAGAAATTAGATTGATTTTATACCCATAAATTTATATTCTTAAAATATATAATATTTTTCAACTATATATATATATATCTTTGACAAATAATTTTTAATAAAAAATTTAAAACATTTTATTATAATTTAAAAGGTTGTTCATTGTTGTGTAAGCTCACCAAATATCTATTTAATACAATTCTAGTTTATCACATTCTCTAAGTCAATTATGTGACTTTTATTTGTTGGGAAGAGTCGCTCTAAAAGAAATTTAGTCAATAAAAAAATTTATGTGACTTTCATTTTATTTATTGAGAACAATGGTTGGCAATGACTAGAAATTCACACAACATTTGGTTTGACCACAAATACTTGTAATTCATTGCCTAGAAAATGTTCGGAATATGCAATTGAACATTCAATTTGCATTCATTCTTAAATCGACATGTCTTTTTCCGTCTTGAACAAGGGAAAGACAAATCCATCAGGCAATGAACTTTCTAATTTTGAAAGGATAGTTTAGTTTTCCTGTGACAACTAGTGGTTGTGTTTCTTCTAAATATAACCATTGATTGGTATGTGTTAAGTGAACTTTTTATTTATAGATGATTATAAAATAAATATATTAATAATATTTTATATTACAATAATAGTATGTTGATTCGTAATGAAATATATAATTAAGAAAGAAATAAGATTAATTAATTGATGTAAATATGTGATCATTCTTAAAAAAATTTACATGCACGAATTTAAAAAATTAAAAAGATGAAAAAATCATTAATTGAAATATCAATAAATCTAAGTGGTATCATAGTTGGGAAGTTTGCCAAGTAAAGTCTAGATTGTGACTTTTATGATTGTAAAGTTAGGTTGCATCTAGCATCATGACAATAAGAGCTCTATGAAAGCAAGAAGCCATACAAAGGGTAGTTGTAAGTTGATATAATATTTGTAGAGCACTTTTAGTTCACTCAATGCTTTGTAGAATTCTAAAATAGTTAACCTACGCTGAATTATTATAGACAAAATATCATCTATTTCATCCGTTATTTTTTAAATCTAATAGAATTACATACTTTTAATGAGGTAATATAATTTAATTTTAAGAAATGGTTTATTCAAATCATTGAGTGTTTCAATTAGCACTTTGTATTTCATAAAAGATCCAAAGGTAAAATATTGGAAACAATAAAGAAAAACCAAGTATATTTAATGGTGAAAGTTCTAGGAATCCAACCTATTTATCTCTTGTTTGTTGTGATTAAGTTACAATCAACCTTGTAAATATTTTGTAATCAATTATTCCTACTATTTGTAAAATTCCATATTGGAATATGTACTCATTGTGCAGTGGTCTTATTTCAACTGCATTTAGATCTCAGTAGCTAAAAAGGGGTGTGGGGGCACTTACCCCCACTAGTGTTGCCACTCCAAGATCCCCCCACATATATTTAATAAAAATGGTTTAAACAATGTATAGAAACATCTAAATATTTTTAGAGGATTGTTTGAAAAATATCTAGAAACACATAACTATAGGCAAATAGATAGAAACATCTAATTATGGATTAAGGAGTCTTTGAATGATTATTTCATAGCCATCAAAGCTCACCTATATACCTATATATACATATATTGATTAGTTTATCATGTCAAATTCATATCTCATGAAATAATTAGCATTCCTTCATTCTGTGAAGGGCCATCTCTGTAATTTTTTGGGCAAGGCTTTCTCACTTCTATCCATGGGATAATTAATGTTTTAGTTGTATGGTGAAAAGAAAAAAAAAGTTTTAATATGTTTTGTTACAAGCATTTTCTTTCTAGTCTAGGGTTTAGGCCTTTGTAGCATAAATTTTCTATCTGTGCAATGATTATGCTAATGCATTATGTTTTCTCCATGTGTTGGTTGAGTGAGTGAAAAATCAGGTGTGATAAAAAAGGCCACGAAGAAATCTTGTGAAAGAGCATTACAACATACATTCCTTCCTCATCTAGTTTGCTTTTTTATTTTTTATCAATCTTAATTTTTTCTTAGGAAATATTTTACTCTTTAGGATATATCCTTTAAAGAAGGGCTTGTGAGCTTCATCCTATGGAGGGGATGGGATGTTCAATTGCTCCAAAACATATTGTAGAAAGATCACCCACAAAGCAAGACATTTACATTTTGAAATAGACATAAATTTGGTTGACTATATGATCTGGTCCAAAAAATAATCTTATAATATAACATATTTCTAAATTAAAAAATTATTAATAAAAATTGTTAGAGATCAAAATAAAGTATAATAAAACATAATAAATTTTAAAATAAAAATCAAATAAAATACTATAATTTTTTAAAATAATAAAATATACAAATTCATCCCATAAAATTTCATTTTACACATTAAATTATTTATTAAAACAAAAACACTTTAAAAAAACTTCCAGTTCACCTCTTTCTTACACTGAGGAAAGAAAAACACCTTTTACACTTGTAAAGCTAATACCAAGAAAACATATCGAATTTCATATGGTACACATTGAAATGTTTCCGTCATCATTAACACCAGCAATTTTTAGCTCACCTCATGCTAATCAATTTGCAGTGGCCATATACTAACAAAACCCTCTATGCAGTTGTATCTACTTTCATCTATTAACCTCTTATACACCCATCAATAGCTAAAATTACAACATCATAAAAATCGAAGGCTCTCTTTCTCACCCTCTTATTTAAAGTCAATACTCCAATCACAATAGAGAATCCCAAACCATAACTCAATCCAAGTCCGACTGCCCATCCTATCATTTCACCATCTGAATTCTTTGCTACACCAATTTTCTCAATACTTGTGCAGTTGCCATAGCCAGAAGAGTTGTTGCAGACGGTTATATTGGTAAATGGAATCCCACTTAGCTTAGAATTGCCTAAGTAGGATGACTCTCCAAAAGTTAGAAATTGTCCTCCGTGGGGTACTTTTCCATCAAGCATGTTGTAAGATAGATTCAAGAACTCCAAATAACTCAGGAACTCAAGTTCTAAGGGGATGTTGCCATTCAAACTGTTTAGCGAGAGGTCCAGAGACTCTAGTTGATCCATGTGTCCCAATGTTTTTGGGATTCGGCCACTCAGATGATTCCTTGAAAGGTTAAGGGCTATCAAGCCTTGAAGAGATCCCATTTTAGAAGGAATGCTCCCTGATAAGGTGTTGTTTGAAAGATCAATACATTTAAGAATGAATAGAACTTTCACAAATTCAACATCCCAGCCTTTCCAGGAAATTGTAATTTTATTTGTATATCTAACATCTTCCAAATGGTTTGGATTACTCTGCGATGCATTGACCATTGCGAGCAAGTTTGTAAGGTTTCCTGGAATGGGTCCTGAAAGGTGGTTGCCAGAAAGGTCCAAAATTTGAAGATTTGGAAGGCCAATTACCTGGCGTGGGATGCTACCATGAAAATGATTAGACCTTAAGACCAACACATGCAGTTGTGATAGCTTTCCAATCCAGTGGGGAACGGTTCCTTCCAAATCATTATTTCCCAAATCCAATACTTGCAGAGATCGGCCTTTTGAAATGGATGAGGGAATAACTCCTCTCAAATGATTACCATTGAGCTTCAATGTATGAATCTTTGAAATGTTGCCCCATTCTGCTGGCATTTTACCTTCCAGATGATTTTCCGCCAAATCTAGAACACTAAGAAAAGAACAATTCCTGGTTAAATGAGCAGGAATGACACTGCTCAGCGTATTATTTGAAAGGTCAAGAACCTGCAAATCTGAAGTGCAAATAGAATCTGGAATCGCTCCACTGAGATTATTCCTCGACAAGGATAAGAATTCTGTATTTTGAAGATATGCACCAATATCAGTAGGAATAGAACCATTAAACTGATTCATCGACAGATCCAGCAGATCAACACGAGCAGGAGGAAGTGGAAGAGCACCTTGTAAGCTGTTATTGTGCAAATCTACATAGTTAGAATACTTGGGTAAGGTTAGTCTAGATGGCAATGACCCTGTTAATTGATTACAGCTAAGGTTCAAACTATAAAGGCTGGGTAAGTTCCATATCCAAGATGGAATATTTGTTGGGATACTATTAGCAGATAGGTCTAGATATTCCAAGTCGTATTGGGTCACAAGAAACGATGGAATTCTATCTAAATTGCAAGAGCCTAGTCCCAAATAGGAAAGCTTAAACTGCGGAATCCATGTTGAATCAATGTTTACAGTTAAGTGATTGGCAGAAAGATACAGGTCATTAAGTCTAGTGAGATTATCGAATACGGAAAGGGAAATGAGGCCGCTTAAGCTATTGGAATCGAGCCAAAGGCTTCTTAAGTTAACAAGATTTGAAATTGTAGGTGGAATCGTACCATTCAATTTGTTGGCATAAAGGTGAAGACTAACAAGGGAAGAAAGTGAGTCCAATGAAGGTGGGATTATCCCAGTTAACTTGTTGCTGGACAGCTCCAATTCAACAAGTTTAGAGAGATTGACTATGGAGAGAGGAATCTCACCTTCAATTCTGGTATTGAACAGGTAAAGACTCTTCAAGGACGACACATTCCCTATAGCAGCTGGAATCTCACCTTCAATTCTGGTATCTGACAGATCAAGAATTTGCAAGGACAACAAATTCCCTATAGCAGCTGGAATCTCACCTTCAATTCTGGTATCCCACAGATCAAGAATTTTCAAGGACAACAAATTCCCTATAGCAGCTGGAATCTCACCTTCAATTCTGGTATCTGACAGATCCAGAATTTGCAAGGACAACAAATTCCATATAGCAGCTGGAATCTCACCTTCAATTCTGGTATCTCTCAGACGAAGATGCTCCAAGCATGAGATATTCCCTATAGCAGATGGAATTCGGCCCTTCATGGCTGTCCCTGAAAGATCAATGCTGGTTAGTGACAAAGAAGACTTTCGTTGTCCAAGGAAAGAAATGTCTCCTCCAAGATTCCCATTCCAAGAGAGATCAAGAGAGAGCAAGCGCCCAGTCACATTTTCAAACCAAGCTGGTATATGTGCTGACAAATAGTTGTCTGATAGATCGAGATGAAGGAGAGAGGTGAGGTTGAGAAGGGAATTGGGAATTGGTCCTCCAAGCCCACAGTCAGAGATGTGGAGTTTTTGAAGGTTGGGTAGACTGCCAACAGCTTCACCCCACTCTTTGCTTGCAGAGATGTTCACTGCAGCAAGAGAGAGGTATTCCAAGCTCACCAGATTTGATAAGCTTTCCAAACTCACATAAAATTCCCTTACAGAACCCAGAGAGGTTTCATTTACATATCCAGCAAATGACAAGTTAAGAAAAGTGAGACTCTTCAACTTCCGATTATGGGGAGAACTGAATTTACCCTTGAAGTGGTTGTGACTGAGATCGAGGTGCTCCAACTGTGTAAGTTGGAACAGCGATGAACTGTTGTTACCTTTCAATTTGTATCCACTCAAATCCAGTCGAGAAACATGGCCTGTGCGGATATTACAACTGACTCCTCTCCACGTGCAGCAATTGAATCCTTGCCAGGAAGTTAGAGTGTTATACTCATCTACAACGGCTGCCTTGAAATCCAGAAGAAGATTTCTTTCAGGGAAGGGGCATGCAATTGCAGGGGAAGTGAAGCAGCATAATATTGCTATGATTGCAAATGCAACTCTGCCACATGAAAACATAGCTTCCATGTTTTCGGACACTAAAATTCTTATTATCTTACTTTGAAAGAAAAGAGATCATCAGAAATCAGGGGAAAAGAATGATGAATATATCGCTTACTTACTGTGGTTAAATGTTGTTGTGTGAAGAGTGCCGCGTCTGCAAAGAAAGAGGACATCCACACACTAAATTTTTTTGTCGTTTTTGTGTACTTTTCAAACGATGGAAAAGTCATACGATGGTAAGGATAACGTGTAAAGCAGGAAATTGCCGTGTCAATATGGAAAATTAATTATGTAAATTGTAACCACATAATTTCTCTCAGATTATATTTCATTCCAATTATTTCCAACATTGACCAATTATTAGTAGACTTATATCTTGTCCATTTCTTTTCCACAAATATTGGTGCTGATCACTTAAAATTGAGATCGCTAGAAAACACAGACCAGATCATACAACATACACAAAAATAGAATATTCTGTATGGATCACTGGAACATACTCAAAAAATATAAGAATAATAAAGAAATCGGAGGGCACAAATTAAATTTCCAGGGCTTAAATTTTGTCACGTAAAGTATTTTTATTTATAATCTATGGTGAACATCAAGAAATTTGTAAATGGCCGTTATTCATTTAATCTTCCAACATTAAAACATATTTTTTAACAAATTAAATTATATAAAAAATAAATATATATCTGAATAATTTTATATAATTTTTAATAGTTTATCTTTACAAAAATTATATAAGTAATAGAATTTTGATAATAAACTAATTTTATTTTATGATAAAAAAATTTAAATATGACTATAAGTACTCAAATGGAGGTTTCTGATATATTAAAAGAAATTGTTTGTGAATCTATTACATAAAATAAATGAAACATATATAGAATAGAAACATCATTTTGTGAAACACATCCAAAGATTGATAAGAAAATTCTGAATTGCTTTGTTTTAATTTTTTCTTTAATTTTAGTAATGTTTATGTCCATCCATATTGTAACAGAAAAAATTGTATATTCATGTCCTTTTCTTTTATTTTTTAGATCTAAATTAATTAGATTGTCTCTTATGTATTGATTAAATTAATTAGATCGTCTCTTATATATGAAATTTCAATAATTTTATCCTAATCTCATTCCATCTTCATACATCTCAAGATAAGAACATTATCAATAATCTCCACCATTAGTTTGGCAGATTTTTTCATAATCACATGAAGAATTGATATTATTACTTTTGATTTCAGGTTCAATTTGCAGTCACTGGTTAAATGGAGTTGTCGTTTGGCGTGTTGAACAAGGAGAAGCTTGGTAAGTGTGACAATTACGGTTACACCTCTCACGGTTGATTTTTAAAGAATACTTGAGTTTTCCTGAAAACCTTTGGTCATGTTTCTTCTATATATAATCGTTGACTGTTATATGTTTAAGTGAATTCTCTTTTTTATTTAAAAATAGTATCCTATACAAGCTATTTGCCACTAAATATTCTATACTCTAAGTATCCTATACAAGCTTTAAAATACTCAAGTTGTTCCTTTTTATTATTTTATTTCTTTGTATTTTTAATATTTTTTTTCAATTCTTGTATTTATTTTAGTATATTATAATATTATTTTAATTTCTTCTTGTTATCTTCTTTTTAAATTTTCATTCTTGTTTTATGAATTTTCTTTTTAATAGTTTTTAGTTTTCTTTTTTTTTTTATTTATATACTATGTTCTAGATATATTGTAATTATTCTTTGTGTTCTTTATATTAATTTTGCATTTTTATTCTTTTGCATTGTAGTATTTATTTATTTATCGTCCTTTTTAATTTTTTTCTTCTTAAGTGTTTTAGTATTTCCTTTTGTTATACACATTTCAATTCAATTAGAATATTTTGAAGTTACATTGCATTGCTATTTTTTATTATATATTATTTATAATTTTAAATTTTATTATTAGAATTGATATTATTACTTTTGATTTTAGGTTCAATTTGCATTCACTAGTTAAATAGAGTTGTGGTTTGCCGTGTTGAACAAGATAAAGCTTGGTAAGTGTGACAAATGCATCACACAATGAACTTTCTCATTCTTATCATCTGCTTGAAAATTACGATTACACCTCTCACGGTTGATTTTTAAACCTTTGGTCATGTTTCTTCAATTACTTATCATCTGCTTGAAAATTACAATTACACCTCTCACGATTGATTTTTAAACCTTTGGTCATGTTTCTTCTATATATAATCGTTGACTGTTATATGTTTAAGTGAACTCTCTTTTTTATTTTCTATACACTAAGTATTCTATACAAGCTTGTTCTTTTTTATTATTTTATTTCTTTGTATTTTTCTTGTGTTAGTTTCAGGTTCCCTCTTGTTTAATTTATTTTCATGTTTTACCTTTATTTCTTTTTTTAAAGTTTTTTAATTGTTTCTATTCTTGTTATCTATTTTCATTTTTATGTTAATTATTCTCTTATTTTATATTTTTATATTAAGCTACCACCTTTTATTTATTTGCTCGTTTAGCAATTTTATTATATTGTAATTGCTCTATTTTTAATATTTCTTTTCTATTCTTGTATTTATTTTAGTATATTATGATATTATTTTAATTTTTTCTTGTTATCTTCT